>NC_056731.1:1338943186-1339210686 GCF_019279795.1 Protopterus annectens
CAGCCAGTAACATGTTATTACCACAAATCTACCATTATTGTCTTTTTTCCTGTTCGGTCACTGTTTGAGCCCCTCTTACAATCACTAATATCATCCACGATGTTCATTTCTCCTTGATACTGGACTGAATATCAATTCTGAGTTATACCTGACAAGATCATTTCTATTCACATATCTGTCTATTGTAGCTTTGTTGTTACACCCTGTGCTTCTTAAAATATTTCAGTACTACTTGCTTTTTGTCTGTACCTGCAGTGCAATTTGCATTCCATGATAAAATTGTTAAAGTAGTCATTCTGATAAAAGCTATTACTTTTACATATTCTGCATTCTGCATGACAGTTATTTTGAATAGGTTTTGAACTTTCAAGTTACATGCACATGTAATGTTTAGCAGGCTGATCTTGTGTACAGTTGCAACTTCTCATATGTGTTTGAACCAGTGTCCTATTTCCCAGACGTTATTGCTGTAATCAAAACACTAAAAACAATTAACTAAATACATTTTTACCCCAACAGCTCTTTTAACTCCTTGCAAACACAAAACTATGTGCAGTTTTCTAATATAAGCTTTATGTATTCTAAGGTGAGGATTAATCATGCTGCAAGAGCATGCTAGAGTTTGTGATGGCCCTTGCACAGATACCTTCTGTCGTTGTCCTGTCTCTAGTTCCCACCCAGATGTGGGAAAAAAATCAACTTGTATGCTCTCAGCAAAGGTTTAGCCTTAATACATAGTGCACTGACTACCTTAATAAGTAAACCTAATTATGCACTGTTATATTTAATGTTTAAGCACTAAGGCTGCTAGTAGTACGTCTAATTGCAAATGTAACCACTTCTGTCATTATTAAACTTTCATTTGTTTTCAGTGATCTGTTTCTTATACAAGTGCTTCAGAGCACATTTTCAGACACTTCCTGATAAATCACCTGCAGCTATAGATATACCATCTCCCCTGTTGTTTTAACCTGTAACAGTTTATCACTTAAGATGTAAGCAAACATACAGTAACAGAAAATAAAATAAATCATATTAACTTTTTTCATTTATTTACATTACATATATTGCTGAATTCCTGTCTTCTGATAGATGTCAGTCCTCCTCTTCATGAACATTATTTTGCATGTATTGTTATCACAGTTTCCATTTATCCCTCTGTAATGTGTTCCTTCCTGTTTCTAAATAGCCATCTTCCACTTTTTTATGTCTTTTATAATAATCCATACTTCAAATACATTTGGTTTAGACTTTGATTTCCGTTTTGTAGGAAGTGCTTTTTTGGCAGCCAACATAATTAATCTCAAGACTTTAGTATTTCTAAGTTATTCATATCCTTTGACCCAGTTCAATGGAATCATTTTCTTAGTTACACCCATTTGTTCACCCGCAGAGTACTGTGTAGGGAATTTCTAAAATTGGCCAACACATTACATTCCCAAAACATAAGTTTCCAGTTACCTTTTTTTTTTCCTCATCACACCTCCAAAAATGTATCTACCCAAGGAAAATTATTTGTCTGTTTTGGGTATAAAATACCTATGCAAACACGTCCAAGCAAAGATTCTAAACCTTCTGGACTTTGTTGTATACTTGGGAGCTCTTCATATACCCTCCCATTGTACTCTTTTCCAGTCTGTCTTCCCAATCTTTTCTGACCTCCTTTGATTGATTCCTATAGTTATCCAATGTTTTTTATATGATTCTAATTATCCCTTTAACAACAGCTGCAGTTCTAGATTCAACTAAAAGCTCCACCAAAGAAGGTCTTTCACTTAAGATTTCCCTATCCCTTTCTCTTTGCGTATACTCTTTGATAGCAATCCCTGGTTGGGAAGGCAGTCTCTAGCCTGCAGTCCAAATGTCTTCTTGGACTAAGTTCTCTTTATTATCTTTCATTCTCTAGTTATTTGATTCCAATACTCTGGCTCATTTGCCTAAATTCAACCCCCCTCTTGCCCAACCAAGTAAAAAAACTTATTACCAAGGACAAAAAAAAACTACTATAATAAACTTCAGTCCAACAACAATAAGAACCCAAAACAATTCTGGAAATCGGTCAACTCCATTCTCCATCCCAGATCACAGAACAATCCCTGCCCTGACCCTAATCTATCTGACAGTGAACTGAGCTCCCATTTCATCACCTTCTTTACTGAATCCATAGCTAAACTAACTAAAACATTTCCAAATAAGAACCCACGTAATTCCCTCTTCACAACGCCCAACAACCCAAACAACAATCCCCTTAATTTCCATCTCAAACCTGTTTCCACTAATTTTATAAAAAAGCTTCTATCCAAGCTAAAGCCATGCTCTAATGCCCCTGACAACATTCCCTCCTCCTTCCTCAAACATGCAGCTGAAGGTATTGCTCTCCCAATTAGTATTCTGATCAGTAGATCCTTAAATGAGTCATACGTACCGAAACCCTGGCGTTCAGCCTACATTCTACCTCTTCACAAAGGAGGCAAAAACACCACTATTTCTAACTTCCGCCCCATCGCCCTACTCTGTCCAATATCTAAAATTCTAGAAAAATGTGTCCACCACCAACTTTTGCCTTATCTAATTCACAATCACCTCCTAACACCCACCCAGCACGGCTTCCATCCTGGCCACAGTACCATAACTGCCTTACTATCCTTCCTAGAAACTGTCAATCAAGCACAAGACTCTGGACTCATTGTATCCACAGTACTGCTAGATCTTTCGAAAGCCTTTGACACCATCTCCCATACGCACCTACTTCATCATCTGACTAACTTCAATCTCTTCCCTAATACTCTATCCTGGTTCTCCAGTTACCTATCTGACAGATCTCAAGCTGTCAAATGGAAGAACTCCTCCTCTTCCTTCTTGCCTACACCTACTGGCGTTCCTCAGGGGTCCATCCTTGGACCCATGCTTTTCAACATCTTTATAAATAACCTTCACACCGTCATCCCTGACACCACGGTCATCCAATATGCAGATGACTCTACCTTGGTCTGTTCCGCCAACTTTCCTGAACTTCTGACTAAAACTCAGTTAGCCTTTTCCACTACAGAGAACTGGATGCACCAAAACCACCTTTCACTCAACTCCAATAAATCTAAAATACTAATTTTCCTCCCCTCCAAGGTAACCTCCTTGGACAAAAACACTTTCAATGTCCTAAGCCAAACTAACACTGCCATTGAAGTGATCCCCTCTGCAAAACTCCTTGGCATTACCATAGATGAAAACCTCAAATTTGATCTTCACATACAACAAAACATAAAGAAAACCCACCAAAAGCTAGGTAGCTATATAGGAACAATCATTTTCTCTCCAACTCCTCTAGGCATACCCTGGCAGTCACCTACCTCCTACCTTCCCTTCTGTATGGAACCCTCTTCTGACCAATTTGTCTGCTACCAACACCTCTAAGCTCGAAGCCTGCTATAATAAGATCTCTAAATTTGCCACCAAATCCAAAACATCAACTCACCACTGCCTCAGCCTACAATCTCTGAACTGGTTAGAACTCCCTAACCACCTAGACTATTTGCAACTAACCACCGCTCATAAACTAATATTCTTCCCTGATATATGCCCAGCCTTAAAGAACATCCTTCCTTCATACATCCCAAATAGATCACTAAGATCTGAACACCAAAACCTAATCTCCATTCACGAACCCAAACGTCCCGCTGGCCAGCTTCTACTCTCCTTCTTTCTAGGTAAAAAATGGAACTCTCTGCCTCCTTCTCTTAGGACCATACCCAACACTGAATCCTTCAAGACCCAACTTTTCCTACACCTATCTTCCAAATGGAAATGCTCCTGCTTTCACCCCACATAAATTCTAGGGATTCCCCACTAAGCTCTCCTTACCTCCACTCCACTATACTCTCATACTTATTCTTATTGCTCCAAAGAACCAGAACTAGCAGACTTTATTTGACTCCAAGCATGTAAATATTGTAATCAGAAAAAAAAAAAATGTTTTCCGTTGTTAAACTGTCTCATAATGTATATAACACTTTGCAATTCTTGAATATATGAATCCTACTCTTGTATTTCACTTTATAACCTTTGATTGTATTTTGCAACATTTATTGTATTGTATTGCTCATGGAGCTTTTCTCCCCGGGCCTCCACTGAAAATGGGCACTTCTTGGTCCAGTGGACTTCCCCGGTAATCAAACTGATAATAAATAAATAAATAATATTTAATGTACTCCTACTGGCAAAATCTCCTTTCTCCATTCTCGTTTTGGTTTGGATCTTAGAGTACTCTCTGCTACTTTATGAATATAATATCCTGTATGGGCATTACTTAAGAATTTGCATCCAAAATTTCCCTCTCTCTATTACTGGATCCCTTAAGCCTATAAGCAAGGCACAGGTCATCCCCAAGGAGTCTGCATGACACTGAGTTGTTGTGTCTTTTGGTTTTTCCCGGTTAGGGGTCGCCACAGCGGAGCTCCAGTCTGCTAATGATTGGCAGTAGATTTTTACGTGCCGAGTTGCCAGCTCTGATGCACAACCTTCAAAGAAGGTACGCCCATTCACGCACATCTCCACACAGAAGACACTCTAGTTGAGAATCGAACAGGATAACGTCTTACTGTGAGGTGACGACGCTACCGCAGCACCACCACCAAAACCTCCAGTCTTTCTTGGTATCGCAGGTCTTTTGAGCCCATTATCTTTTTAGTTACAAATCTCTGGTGTCTTTCCAGTTGCTTATTATGTTTACTAAAGCAGAGACCAAAGAGGGCATTGAACTCAGTGGTAGGTCTTATCAGTGTGGACTACAAAGAGGTGAGGACTTTTGATCTGGAAGACGTACCTTTTTTGCAACATGATGCTCAAACATGAAGGGAGCTAACCACCCAGATGTTTAGGTCTCTCACTGAACTTTTTACTTTTTAATTTTGCGGTGGTGAGTTATCTATACTACTAGATGGGGCCAAGAGGTGCTTACCGAACATTATAATGTTGCACTTCTTAGAACTGAGTTTAAGCCCATTTTTGTACACCAGCAATTGACAAGTGTAAGCTCCTGTTGGAGACCCTGTGTGTCCACATGGAACTTGATTGATCCCAGCTTACAATTGTCCACAAACATTGTTAATCAGAGGCCCTCATTTGTAAGGAGTGATCTGAGAAAAAGAAACTGACTAGCAGATGTACTAGCACAGATCCATGTGGACCTCTACTGACAACCCTCATTCACACCCTGTACCATTACTGTGTCCTTTCTGTAAGTCAGGTGTTCATCTAACCATGTGCAGATCAGTTTGGAGCTCCTTCAACTTGTTAATTTATATTTGAATGTAATGTGATATTAAATGCCTTAGTAAGGGCAAGATATGCTGTGTAAACAGCTTGCCCGCAGTCTATGGTGTGAACAACACTCTCAAAGAAGTTTGTTAAATTTATTAAGAAGGACTTTTGATATCCTAATTAGACAAGTATACAAGAGTTTTTAGATGGTTAGGTCTCTAATTCCAGGAGTCAGAGAAGTAATGTTACAGCAGCTGTGCATCACATGTGTGGGACTAAGCCAATTGCTAGACTTGTGTTAAAGAAGTTAGAGAGCCGGTTAACCAGTGCTTGTTTATTGCTGTCAACTGGGCAACAGGATATGTTGTCAGGTCTCATGGATGTGGTATTCTTCGAGAGTTCCTTCAGTACATGTTCTTTTATAATAGTTACTTGACTCAGGGAAAAACTGGCTTAGAGTAGATGTCCCTGGGGTGAAGTTAGCACTAAACTTATTTGCGGTATGTTTGTAATATCCACCAGATCAGAGTAGGCAGTAACTTTATGAATAAGCTAAGAGTAATGTTGAGTGCTGTTTTCATATTTTCCTGGTGTAACTAAAGAAGGATTTGTGGATGTTCTTCGTGTTTCACTGTTGCAGTCATTGCATTTGGGTTATCTACTTGCAGGTAGCCCTCAGTCGGCCTGATTAACAAAGTCTTGGGTCCTGCGTCGGTTGCTGTCCTTTCTTCCATGACATCAGGTTGTCATGGGTGTAAAACATACAGCCGGTGCCATTACATCAGTCTTTCTTGCCCTGCGGTGCCCAAAGCAGAAGCAGTTCGCAAGTGCCAGTCGGCAGACTCCTGAAATGTTCATTTTCGAGTTTCAGAACCGAAGTCTTCAACTAAAGCTAAGTACCCCGTTGGGCAAACACTTTCCTTGCTCCTTACCGATGTCAGTAAAAGTTAATAATTGCATTACTTGTGGAAAGCAAATACCTCATAAAGATTTTCATTCGTACTGTATTCCTTACCTATGACCTGACAATGACATACCTTGCTGTCGGTTTTGTGCTTTATTTAATCAGCGCACTATCTGCCATTGGTATATTTTCTCCTCTAAATATTTCGGTTCTCAGTTTAATTATTCAGAAATGTCATCGGTTAGCCATCCTACTACTGGGATTCCAAGAAAACGCAAAGATGAAGACAGAGACAGGCTGCCATGGTCCAAAACCGCCGCCGACGCTTCTCCTAAGCCAGTCGCCAGTACTCAGTGAGGCGGTTTCGCAGCCCCTGCTACTTCTGATTCGCAGGCCTCTACTGAGACCCATTCGAAGTCTGGTATGCCGCAAGATGCTTCAACTATGGAACCCATGGATGTCTCTACCTTGGATGGGTCTGGAGCCGCTGTGCAGGCACTGACTTTTGAGGGTGTATTCAGGCCTACGGACTTGCATATTAAACCTACGCCCCCTCCTTTACTTGGGCCTAAATCTTGATCCATGCCTAAAAAACAACACCCAGGCCACATGCCCAGGCCTCTATGCCTAAAAAACAAATGATAAGAATGGCTGAAGATCTAATAACTCTAACCAGGGGTAGCCAACCCCCCCCCCTTCTAAGAAGCCTAGGACTGAAGTTGATTATGAATCTTCTGATCAGGATTCTATTTTTTCTGATTCTTCTGATGATCTGGATTTGCCCTTATCTACTTATGAAGATTCTGATGCAGAGGACTCCATTCCCCCTGCTTCTCCTCCTGAGGATTTTTCTTTTGGGGAAACCTTACATACTCTAAGGGAGCATTTCCACTGGGAAAGCCAGGATTTTTTCTGATTCAAAAAAGAGGTTTAGGGATTTTCTTCTCTTACCTCAGCATAGGCCTTTAGCTATTCCTCCTGTACTAGGCATTGTTGATGATGCTTTTTCGGAATCTAGTTTGGCCACTGATTCCCTGCCCCCTGCTCCCAGAAAACCTGACAGATACTACAGGGTCCCTGAGTCCCACAAGTTCCTTTTTAAAAATCCTGTTGCAGATCCAGAGGCTATTTCACAGGGGCCCAAGGGCATTAAGACTTCTACTGCTAAAAATCCTACCCCTTCTGATAGAGACTCCAGGGCGCTGGATAGATGGATTAAGAAGGCTTACACTTCTGCAACCTTGGCCATTAGGGCTTTAAACTGCCAGTTTCATATGTTAAAGTATCAGCAACATGTTATTGGACTGCTTAAACAGAAAATGATGTTGATTCCTGACTGCGTGGAAAATAAAGAATTACAGGATTTAATGCGTTCTGCTTAAGTTGGAAAACATACTTCGCAGTGTAGTTTTGATTCATTAGAGGCCTCTTGCAGAGCTGCTGTTACTGGGTCTGTGCTCAGAAGGCATGCTTGGCTTGAGGAGCAATCTTTGCCTGATCATGTTAAAGCTAAATTGTTGGATTGTTGGATGCTCCTTTAAATCAGGACCGCCTGTTTGGCAACAAGGCTAAGGAAGTTCTTAAAAAGATGAAAGATAAAGCTAAATCTATGCAAACTGTTAAAGATTTTTTTACAAGTTCAGCCTCCAAGATTTAGTAGTCACTGGCCCTCTAAGAATTGGTCCTTTCCAACCCCTTCCAGGTCTTCTCAAGCCAAACCCAGACACAGCAAAAAACCCCAGGTTTCAGTCCCACGGGACACACAGAACTAAGCAGTGGGGGGCCTCCACTTCTAAATCTGGAAATAATAAGACTTTCCCGTATGGTAAACTGTCTCAATGACTTCATTTTAAAATTTCCAAGCACTTCTCACTGACTGCCCCTTTGGGGGGAAAGATTGCTCTTCATGCAAAGAATTGGGAACTCATTACCCAGGACAAATTGGTTTTAAATATAGTGTCCCAGGGATACAGATTTCACTTCCACACGTTGCCAACACCAAGCAGATGGCCGGACCTACATATATCAGTGGGCAGAGGCCCAAAAACAAGTACTTTCTCTCTTACGCATGGGGGCTATTCAACTGGTACCAGAAGAGGAAAAGGGACAAGGTTTCTACTCTAGACTTCTCCTGGTACCCAGAAAAGACAATTCATGGCATCCTATCCTGGACCTGTCTACTCTAAACACCTTTTTGGAGATTCCAAAATTCAAGATGCTGACTCTTCACCAATTACTTCCTATGCTAGCCAAAGAAGCCTGGTTGGCAACACTAGATTTAAAAGAAGCATACCTGCACATCCCAATCAGGGAATCTTGCAGAAGATACCTACACTTCAAAACAGGCTACACGTACTATCAGTTCTCTGCACTACCGTTTGGCTTATCTACTGCGCCCAGGGTATTCACAAAGTGCCTAGCTCCAGTTATTGCATTTTGCAGGCAAAGAAATTTTCAAATATACCCATACCTGGACGATTGTCTAATTCAGGCAGAAAGCCAGGACATACTTTTGAATAATCTGGCCTTTGTACAAAGGGTTCTAACTTGTCTGGGGTACACCATAAATGAAAAGAAATCACACCTGGTACCCTGTCAACAAATTATATTCCTGGGAGCAAGCTCGAATACAACTTCCCAGATGGCTTACCTCACGCCTGAGAAACAAATTCATTTGACAACCTACTTCAAGTGGCCACAAAAACCCTGCTGTCTGCAAGACAAATACTGCAAGCCTTGGGGTTCATGGCCTCCTGCATTCTTCTAATTCTATATGCAAGATTGCATATGAGGAAACTACAGTGGTACCTAAAAAGCCTATGGTGTCAACATTCTCAAGACCTAGAAACAATGATTCCTGTCATACCTTGCCTATGCCTAGAGTTCCTTTAGTGGACAGAGGCCTGACACCAAAACAAGGGGTTACCTTTCACACCACCTCCTGCCGCCCAAACCCTAACAACAGATGCATCAGACTCTGCATGGGGGGCTCACCATGGCAGGGAAGTGCATTCAGGGCAAATGGAACCCAAGTCAAATGCACCTGCATGTCAATCAAAAAGAAATTTTCGCTGTACAGAATGCTCTGACTGCCTTCAAGGACCACATTCTTCTAGGACAGCTAATGGTAAAGACGGAGAACACCACTGTTATGTGGTACATAAACAAACAGTGGGTTACACATTCTTACCCCCTCTGCAGACTAGCCATGGCATTGTGGAACACAGCCTTGAGCTGCCAGGTGCACCTACAAGCTCAATTCCTGCCAGGAAAATTAAATACGCTGGCAGATGGACTAAGCAGAAACTTCATGGACCCACACAAGTGGAAACTTGAACCAAGGATTTTCAACATGTTGACAAGCAAATGGGGGAGCCCAGAAATAGACCCGTTTGCCTCTTCCCCAGAACTACCAGTTGGACACATGTTGCACAAGGACTCCCCACAAACAAGCCTGGAAAGTGGATGCTCTGTCCTTCAGCTGGAAAAACCTATCAGTCTATGCCTTCCCCTTCTGCCTCTGTTCTCCAAAGTACTACTAAAAATCAAACAGGACAAACCAAGGATGATTTTGATTGCTCCAGACTGGCCACGCCAACACTGGTACCCCCTCCTGCGCGGTGTGTCACGGTTATCTCCATGGCACCTGCCTCAGACTCCTTCCCTGCTGTATCAGAAGGAGAACCAGATTCTGCACCCTCAGCTTCTAACACTGAACCTTGCAGCCTGACTAATTACGTAATCTCTCCCTTACCATCCCTCAACAAACCTGTGATGGATATCATTTTAGAGGCAAAGAGGCTTAGTACTAGAAAATCTTGTGCTGAAAAATGGAAGAGATTCTGTGCCTGGAACCAGTCTCAAGGGATCAGCACAGCAGCGCCCAATTTACCTCAGATTTTACAATACTTAACTGAGATGCTTCACAAGGGCCTGTCTTTTTCCTCCATTAAAATCCAGGTGTCAGCCATTTCAGCTCATTATAACACAGAACCTCCCCTCTTCTCTCCTCCACTGCTCAAGCAGTTCCTCAGAGAGGCCAAAAAATTGAGACCACCCAGGAGAGCTCAAACCTCAGCCTGGGACCTTAACTTTGTCTTGGAGAAACTCACTCTACCTCATCTCGAGCCAGCTGCTACTGCAGACTTAAAATTTCTTTCTTGGAAAACAGCTTTCCTTTTAGCAATCACTTCAGTTAGAAGACTATCTGAATTACAGGCCCTTATGGCAGTGGAGCCTTTCATCATCTTTCATGTGGACAGGGTGTCCCTCAGAACCAGTCCATCCTTCATGCCCAAGGTGGTATCCAGTGTGGCTCTTAATCAGTCCATTCATTTGCCAACCTTCTTTCCCAATCCACAGAATAAAGGGGGAACGGATACTGCATTCCTTAGATGTGCACAGACAACTTAGATTCTACTTGGACAAGACTAAATCTCAAATGAAATCTGAACTGCTGGTGCCATTTGCTGCAGGGGCAGAGGGGAAGGCTATTTCAAAGCAAACCATTTCTAAATGGATACACCATTGCATTAATTTCTGCTATAAGCACCATGGAAAACCTGTCACCCAGGGGATCAGACCTCACTCCACCAGGGCTGCATCTACCTCTACAGCCTTTCTCAGAGTTGTCCCTACCAGGGACATCCTAGAAGCTGCTACCTGGAGTTCTGTACACACTTTCACCAAGTATTATCATTTGCCAATTTTCTCTAAATCCAGAGCTGGCTTTGCCACTGCAGTCTTGCTTATAGCTGGCCTTAATGCTATCTAAATTCCTCCTCCCAACCATAGTTTTGGGAATCTACCCAAATGTAATGACTACAACAGTGAAACGTGAAGAACATGGTACCGTTGTGTACACTTAGATGTTCGAGTGTATTCATTGTTGCAGTCCTGGTTATCCTCCCTCCAGCCCCCTAACTTCTTTTGGCAATACCTCTACTTTCATTTACTATGCTTAAAAGCCTTTTTGGTGTATTTGCTTTTTTGTTGGAGGTATATCTTTGTACTTTTATATTTAATTGCTTCCCATTAGGGGGGAACCTGACATCTGGGGCAAGAAAAACGGATGTAATGGCGTCGGCTGCATGTTTTATACCTGACGACCTGACGTCGTGGAAGAAGGGAAAGCAACTGACGCAGGACCCACGACTTTGTTAATCAGGCTGACTGAGGGCTATCTGCAAGCAGATAACCCAAATGTAATGACTGCAACAGTGAATACACTCGAACATCTACATTTATGGTAAGTGTACACAACTGTACTTTACATTTGGCTTCTGTAGCTAGTCTGAGTTCACAGGATGCCTTCATTTTTCTGATGTCTATATTAGTTTCTTATCTAGCTATTTTATTCTCCTTAATTTGGGAGTCTTTTGTTCTATGTAAGTGGAGTCAAACATGTTAAAATGTAGCACACACCAAAAATATATATAATATCTGTTAAGAAGTCACTAACCACCCATAACTGCTTTTACTTTTATATACTAATTCCACAGAGTAAAGCACTCTTCAGAGTGGAAGACAGCTCTCTCAACCATGATTTCACAGTAGAGTTGATAAGTATAAAAACATTGTAAGGCTTGTAGCTTTAGGGAAATGCAGCTGGGAAGATAGCATTCATACAGTTGTAGTTCATAAACTGATAGACATCCCAAAAATATTTACCATAACCAGTGTTTAAAATGTAAAGTCATGCCCACTTAAACAAGAATTAGAAAGTTATATATTTTTTCTAATGAACTTTCCTGGGTTGATGGACATTAAAATTTAGAGTACAGTATACATAAATTGTTTTATGTCTCATATCAGATATCTTTATTTTTCTGTATACACTCCATTAATTAGCAGTACTTGGAGAGTTCAGAATTTGAAAATACCATGTGAGTTCATGCAGTTTTGTGCATTTATCTTGTGTGACTGGACATAGCCTAGCCCACACAGTAATCCTTGAATGTAAGATTATAATTATTATAATTGCATTACTGTTCATTGAAACTGTAAACAGCAGTACCTTTTACTTCAGTCTTCAACTACAGGCTGAAAGGTTCTTCTGTACAAAATCTTTCTTGCCCTCTTTTGTGAATGAAATAATGTTGGCAAATTGTTTGCTGCACGTTTGCAGGTTTGAAATGCCACAAGAGTAGTGAGAGATGCATTGTAAGACATAGCAAGGTTTAAACAAATTGCTGCATGGCAGCATAAAAACATATTCAGCTGGTCCATGGAGCTGCTCTTATGTTATGTTAAATTTATTAGAAATTTCCAGTAACTGTTTCCCCTTTTTATTTTTTTTTTCCTTCTAGCAATCCTGTCAAGTTAGTGAGGAGGATGCAAGGAAAGCAGCAAATGACTGTGTGATGATTTATCAAAATGAAGGAATTGGTTCACCAGCTGGCTCCGTGGGCTGTTGCAGCTTTATTGAAAGTGATTTGGAGGACGACTTCTTAGATGATCTTGGACCAAAGTTCAAGCAACTGGCAGAAGTTTGTACAGGCCTAGAAATCAGAAAGGAGATGACGTTCAGTCAGTTTATATCCACTGGAGAGAGCTCCACAGCTGGCCAACAACAAGCAGTCAGGCAATCTGGATCTGCTCTAGGGAGCTTCAGTCAGTCTACAGCAAAAGCAACCAACCATTTTGAATCTAGTTTGCATAGCTCAGCTCCACCCATTCAGCCAGCTGTCAGTCAGTCCCAATCCACTCTGCACAGCACCAGCATATCCACATCCCAGGTAGTCAGCCATTCTCAGTCAGCTGAATCAAGTAGTGAAACTGTGGTTCAAAATGTAGGATTAGCCAATCCTAGTGTGCAGGTCGGTCATTTCACACCAGAATCAGTAGTAAAGCAAAATGTTGTGGTTCTGGATGGCTTACATGCCTCTGGTTCCAATCTTCAGGTAGTTGGAACAACACCCGAGGCTGCCATACAGCAGCATGTTTTAGTCACTGAGCATTCCATAGCTCCTGGCACTTTTCTTCGTCCTGTCGGCGTTGTTGCCGAACCTGTTGTACTTCAGCAGCATTATGTGTTGGCTGAAACATCACATGCAGCTGGATCTCCTGCACAAAGCATTTTGCAACCTGTTTCTAATGTAGGAGGGGCTCATAATGTTATCCTTATGGAAGGAAGTGTGGTCTCAGCTCCTGGCGCACATGGATACCTAGTCAGTGTCGAACCTGAGGGTCACCAGCAGGTTTTGGTAAGAGAAGAGACAGTGGCCCCTAATGTTGCAGTAAAGTCTTCAATAAGTAAGGTCACCAAGTACAGCACATTACAATTTTCAGAGGCTTAGGGTAATTCGGAGTCAGAAGGCCATTAATACTCTTTGCTAGCCACATAGTAAAAAAGCAGCTAAGAGCTTAATTTTCAAGATTACTGAAATGTTTGATGTTTACTGTAAATGAGTTCTGAGGAAAATCTTCAAAAAAATTGGTCCTATGTTATGTGTAAATGCTGCCTTTCAGAGAGTCCATTATTGACCTTATAACATGTATGTATCTTCATTTAGTGAGTAAAGGGCATGTAAAAGTGAAAGCAAGGAAGTTTTTTTTACTGTATCTATTAAGAAAATGTGTCTAGCTTTTGCTTAGCTAAGTTGCCCATTTGCTAAGATACACTTCTGGTGGTTTGCTATTTCACAGATCTGTACTGCTGTTTATTGTTGAGTGTTCTCTTAGACTTTTTATTGTACATTTTGCAGCTACATGAAGAGTACAAAATTTTGTATAATATTAAGTGCCTCATAGTTGTGTTCTACATGGTCATACTCTCCAGAGCTATTGTCATAGCAGGAATTGAGTCTGCAGCAGTGTAAGATCTTTTTTTTTTTAAATTCATTACTGTCACATTGTGGCACAGGAGACATTACTTCCACACTACTTCCCAGCTACCTAAGCTCCTTCATTGCCTGTGACAGTCCTGTTTCATGGCCCATCAGAAACAGATGTCTATCACCCTCTCTGTGAACTTCCATGTTCGACTTTGTACTGTTAAGTTACATTACCCTAAGAATGACACTTTGTTCACTAGTGTCCCTTTAATAGAAAGTCTTAACAAATGTACTTTAATGGCTCGGTCATTATCTGTGCTCGTGTTATAATAATGGGTTACAAATTTTCTTTTACATTGCCAGTAGCCTGACGTATGCAGGATAAACATAGTTGTTCATGGAGATTTCTATTGAATGCAGACTAAAAAGGTTTGCTTTTTTTAGTGTGTTAGCTGTTTAACAGTGATGAAGAGGGCATGGGACCCTTATTAGCTGCTACTGTAACTTTGTTTAGAAAGGTAGGTAAATTGTACATCCTCGCTCTGAGAATTACCGGCAGGGTCTAAATGGGTGCTGAAATCTTGCACTGAGCTTCTGAACAGAAGAAAATATTGTTTAGTGATGAATACGTTGTAGTTCAGCTGATAAATGTGTTAAATTATGTAGATATGTCTGAGAATCGAAAGAAGAGTCTGGAACAGAAATTTCAGTGTGCATTTCATTCCCTTCAAAGGAGCTCTTTGGTTTGTACTCTAACTTCCAGTGGGCGTGGCCTGAGCCTTTTCACCTCACAGTTCTAACAAATGGTCATATCCATAGAACCATGAGTGTTGCTAGAATACTGTAAATGGCAAATGCAAAGTAACCTTTATAATGGTTGCATTAATAAGTTTTTAGGTATTAAACTGTATTTTATAAGCCAACAGTAACTAGAGTAAATGTACATTTTGTAATGTATGAACAGCATGCAGTAATTCCGTAACCATTCAGTCCTGTGGGCTAGGCTTGTAAAGGCCCCAGGGCCATTAGCCTAGTACACACCTATGAACACACACACTGCCAACAGCAAATTAGTCATACTATGATCTTTCATAAGAGACTAAGCAGTTCTGTCTGTGCTACTTGATTATTGAGGTAAAGAAATATAACAGTTATTCCAATATTAATATAGTATAAAAATAATAGTCAAGATCCCTTTACTTGCACTAGACAGAGGTCAAATATCAGTACAGGTGTGCTTGCCATTGTGAAAGCATTAAGGCAGAATCTTATAATACTTTAAAAGTAGCATGATTTTGGAGATGTTCATTGTGTTACACTGCTGCAGTCATCACACTTGGGTTATCCTGCCGTCAGGTGGTCCCGCAGTCAGCCAGAGTTCCAAAGTCCTGGTCCGGCGTCGGTTGCTGTCGCTTCTTCCCTGACGTCAGTGAACCAGGGGTATATAATATGCATCCGATGCCATTTTCTTCAGTCTTTCTTGCCGCGCGGTACCTGAAGCAGAAGCAGTTTGCAAGTGCCGGTCGGCCGACCGACTCCTGAGATTTTCGAAGTCTAATTTCAGATCCGAAGTCTTCAATAAAGCTAAGTACCCCGTTGGGGAAACCTTTTTCTTGCCTCAGACCGATGTCAGAAAAAAGTTAATAATTGTATTTCTTGTGGGAAGCAAATACCTCATAAGTACTTCCACTCTTACTGTATTCCATGCCTAGGCCCTGATCACGACGTCACTAGTTATCGGTTTTGTGCTAGATTCAACAAACGCACTATAAAAAGACGTTTTGATTTTGCTTTACACCACTATGGCCGAAGGTTCAATTATACCATGCCGTCAGATCAGCCGACGACCTCAATACCGAAAAAACGCAAAGACAGGCATCCGAGGTCCAAAACCGAAACCTCTTCTAGGCCAGTTGCCGGTTCTCAGTGAGGCGCTTTCGCAGCCCTTGACGCCCGCTACCTCAGAGCCACAGGCCGCTTCCGACTCCCCCATGGAGACATCTAGGCCTCTGGAAACTCAAGGTATTGGGCCTACGGAAACTAATTCCTCAGATGGGTCCAAAGCCGCTGAGCAGGCACCAGCTTCTGAGGGTGTTTTCAGATCTTCACAACTTATCATTAAAACAACAGCCAAGACAAAGGTACCATTAAAGACAAAGAAACAAGTACAGCGTTCTCCTGGACAGCCCTCCATGCCTAAGAAACAGATGCTTAAAATGGCCAAAGACCTCTTTACTCTAATCAGGGGTTCCCATCCCCCTCCTGAGAAAAGGCCTAGGCAGGATACAGACTATGACTCCTCTGATCAGGTTTCCATTTCCTCTGACTCCTCTTCAGACCAGGGATACTCTTTACCCTCCTATGAGGACACTGATGCTGTGAAGTCTATCCTTTCAGCCTCTCCTCCTGAGGATTATTCTTTTGGGGAAACTTTACATACCATGAGGGAACATTTCCATTGGGAAAGTCAGGATTACTCAGAATCCAAGAAAAGGCTCAGGGATTTCCTCTTATTGCCTCAGCACAGGCCCCTGTCTATTCCACCTGTGTTAGACATTGTGGATGATGTGTTCTCTGAATCCAGCTCATCTCCTGACTGTTTGCCCCCTGCTCCAGCCAAGCCAGATAGGTATTATAGAGTCCCTGACTCACAAGTTTCTTTACAAAAACCCTTCTGCTGATCCAGAAACTATTTCCCAGGGTCCAAAAGGGGTTAAGGCTTCCATTGCAAAAAATCCAGTACCCTCTGACAGAAGTTCCAGAGCTTTGGATAGGTGGGGGGAAGAAAGTATACACGTCTGCAACTTTAGCAGTAAGAGCTTTAAATTGCCAGTTTCACATGCTTAAGTCCCAACAATATTTAATGGCTCAGTTAAAACAGAAAATGCTTGCTTGCTCAGAAGCTCCTGATTGTAAAGAAATGCAGGATTTATTGCATGCAGTTGAACAGGTGGGAAACATACTCTGCAATGTGGTTTTGATTCTTTAGAGGCCTCCTGTAGAGCTGCAGTTACAGGTTCTGTTATTCAAAGACATGCTTGGTTAAAAGAACAGAGTTTACCTGATCATGTTAAGGCAAAGTTATTGGATGCTCCTTTACAACATAATACCTTGTTTGGTGTTAAGGCAGAAGAGGTGTTAAAGAAAATGGAGGATAAAGCTAAATCTATGCAAACAGTCAAGGATTTCTTACAGGTACAGCCACCTCGGTTTAGCAGAAATTGGCCAACAAAAAATTGGTCCTTTCCAGTGTCAGACAGGCCACAGAGAGGCAGATACAGATGCCCAAGAGGCAGATCTCAACCCCAAGGCTCAAACAGACGACAGTGGGGCACCTCAACCCCAAAAGGAGGTGAGGACAAGTCTCAACCTTACAGGAAACAGCCACAATGACTTTCCTTTGCATACGCCAGGCATGTCCCTTTTGGAAGCCTCCTTACGGGGAAAATTAGCACTTTTTTCTCAAAACTGGCAAACAATCACCCAAGACAAATGGGTCCTGAATATTGTGTCTCAAGGTTACAGATTCCACTTCCATACTTTACCAAAGCTAAAAGGAATGCCAGACCTGCCACAAAATCAATGGGCAGGGGCACAAAAACAAATTTCAGCCCTCATGGACATGAGAGCTATACAAAAAGTACCACAACAGGAACAAGGACAAGGATTTTACTCAAGACTCTTCCTGGTCCCCAGAAAGGACAAAGCCTGGTGGCCTATACTGGACCTTTCAATTCTGAATGCTTACCTGGATATTCCGAAATACAAAATGTTGACATTGCAGCAGCTTCTACCCATGCTGGGCAAGAAGGCTTGGCTTGTTACTCTGGGCCTCAAAGAGGCATACCTGCATGCCCCTATCAGACAAAATTGCAGAAGATTCCTCAGATTCAGACAAAAAGGAATTCAAATATATCCATACCTGGACGACTGTCTCATCCAAGCAGAGACAAGGAACATTCTTCTACAGCATCTGACGTTTGTGAAAAAGTTGCTAATTTCTCTAGGGTACACAGTAAACGAAAAAAGTCAAAACTAGTGCCCTCACAACAGATTACATTCCTGGGTGCCAGCTTAAATACAACGGCCCAGATGGCTTACCTCACGCCAGACAAACAAGTGCAACTAACTCAATATTTTCAACTACTGGCAAAAACGTCCCATCTCCCTGCAAGAAAAATTCTGCAGGCCCTGGGATTCGTGGCATCCTGCATACTACTAATACCATATGCCAGACTGCATATGAGGAAATTACAATGGTACCTAAAAAGTGTTTGGACTCAACATTCTCACAGTCTAGAAGCAGTAATTCCAATTATCCCCTGCCTAAAACAGGAGTTTCGATGGTGGGCACAGGCATGTCACCTAAACAAGGGTCAGCCTTTCACCCAACCCACAGCCAGGCAAACTCTAACAACAGATGCTTCGGATTACTCCTGGGGAGCACACATGGCAGGAAAATCCATTCAGGGCAAGTGGACCACAGACCAGATGCATCTTCACATCAATCAAAAAGAGATGTTGACTGTTAAAAATGCCCTAACTGCTTTCAAGGACCTTCTACATCCAGGACAACTATTACTAAAGACAGACAACACCACAGTAATGTGGTACATAAACAAACAAGGGGGCACTCACTCTTATTCTCTATGCAGGCAAGCCATGACCTTGTGGAACACAGCTCTAACATACCAAGTTCACCTGCAAGCACAATTCCTGCCAGGAAAGAAAAATACTCTGGCAGACGACCTAAGCAGAAATATCATAGACCCTCACGAATGGACATTGAATCCACAAATCTTCAGCATGATAACACAAAAATGGGGATGCCCAGACATAGATCTTTTTGCCTCCCCTCTGAATTGCCAACTACAAAAATTCTGCACAAGGACTTATCACAAACAAGCATGGAAAGTGGATGCACTTCTGTTCATCTGGAAAAAAATAAAAGTCTATGCCTTCCCACCACTGCCTCTCCATTCAAAGGTACTCCTAAAAGCCAGACAAGAAAAAACACAGACGATCCTGATTGCTCCAGTGGCTCAGGGACAACCATGGATTTTGCCCCAAATTCCACACGTTCTGACTCAACAAAACAATCGGATCCTGCACGGTCAGCTCAAAACCCTAAACCTGGCTGCATGGCAGATACTTTAGTCAAACAGGCAACACCTCTCTCTAAAGCTATTATGGCTGTCATTTTGGAGGCCAGGAGGCCTAGCACCAGGAAAGCTTACTCAGAAAAATGGAAGAGATTCTGCGCCTGGAACCAGGCTCACAGCCTAGACCCCCTTGTTCCAAACATTCCTCAGATTTTACAATACTTAACTGAGATGCTGGACAGAGGCCTATCCTTTTCATCAATTAAGATCCACTCCTCTGACATTTCTGCACATTACAACATGGATCCTCCTTTATTCTGTCATCCCTTGCTAAAACAGTACCTCAGAGGGGCTAAAAACATAAGACCGCCCTGGAGAGCACCAACACCAACTTGGGACCTCAATTTCGTTTTGGAAAAACTGACCCTGCCACCTTTTGAGCCAGCCAATACAGCCGATCTAAAATTTTTATCATGGAAAACAGCTCTGCTACTGGCAGTAACTTCAGCACGAAGATCTCAGAGCTACAGGCATTAATGGCAGTGGAACCTTTCATAATTTTTCATCAGGACAGGGTATCTTTAAGGACAAACCCTACCTTCATGTCAAAGGTGGTATCTAGTGTGGCTCTTAACCAAACCATCCATTTGCCTACTTTTTATCCAAATCCCCAAAGTAAAGGGGAGAAACTTCTGCATTCTTTGGACATACACAGGCAGCTATGCTTCTGCTTGGACAAAACAAAAGCTTTCAGGAAAACTGATCAACTGTTTGTAGCATGTGCTGCAGGATCACAAGGCAAGGCTATCTCAAAACAGACTATATCCAGATGGATAGGACGCTGTATTCGGTACTGCTACACACAGCATGGAAAATCAGTCCCTAATAACATTAGGCCTCATTCCACCAGGGCAACAGCCACTTCAACAGCCTTTCTCAGAGGAGTACCTACCAAGGAAATTTTGGAGGCTGCAACTTGGAGTTCAGTACACACCTTCACCAAGCATTACCACCTGCCTCTTTACTCTAAATCCAGAGCAGGATTTGCCGCTGCAGTTCTGCAGGGCCTCTTAGCCAGTCCTAACTCTTTATAGACCAGCCACCCAATGTTTATATACCCCTGGCGCACTGACGTCAGGGAAGAAGCGACAGCAACCGACGCCGAACCAAGACTTTGGAACTCTGGCCGACTGCGGGACCGCCTGATGGCAGGATAACCCAAGTGTGATGACTGCAGCAGTGTGAACACTCAAACATCTACATTTATGGTAGGTACAAAACTGTACTTTATTAATGCAAATATGGGCAAGAAATATTGTTTTATCAGCTTCTAAAAGAAAGACTAAAGGCAGTGCATGTTTTCTTTTTTAGTACTAAAAACTTGTAAATGGAAGTAGTAAACAGGAGTAGCTTCTGTCATTTCTTAGTGCATTGTTGAGCAGGTGAGAATTTGATGAAAAGTAAATGTCTGTACACCTGCCTGTTACCCTTGTTTATGATGAAGTCAGGTAAAATGCATTTTGAATGGTTTGGTTTGTCAGAAATGTATTACTATTTTGTTTGGAAACCAAGGACATAAAATGCATATCTTTTGTGCATAGTCTCCATTTAGATGAAGTGTCTGCACATCAGGTAATGTATGAATGTTATGTTGTAACTAGGGTTTCTGTCCATAAAACCTGATGGGGCATGTTTTCAGTTTGTTGCAATACTGCAGTTTTCATTTTTATTATAGTTAGGATGGCTTGGAGGTGAAAATGCCTTGCATGTTGCACTGATTTAAAATTTGATATTCATTATTATCAACCCCCCTTTTGTCATTTCTACATGGGATCCAGGGTGTTGTCAGTTTTTACCATCTCTGTGGATTCAGTGGCACTCTCCTACCGTCTTTGACAGTTGGTCTCATCTCACGCAAGCGATGCATTTCATGGCTAGATATTCATGACGCTTCTTGCCTTCTTTGTTTCACCAAAATCATTTTTACCAAATAATGTTCTGCTTTCCTGCACATGTGACCAATCCGTCATAATCTGCTCTCTTTGACCTTCTTTGCAATTGGGTCTACTTTGGCTTCTGCTCTGATGTCTTCATTTCTTCATCTGTTACACAACGTGCATTCTACTATTTCTGTCAGTCACTTTATCCCCTTCACATCAAGCTTCCTCATCTGCTCTGTTTTCACTCCCCAGGTTTCTGTGCATTTCAGAAGCACAGGTCACACCACTGTTTTATGCACTTTTGTTTTCAGCTTTTTTGGCATTGTTCCTGTCACACACTACCTTTGTGCAGTTGGCTGCGATAACCAATTCTAGCTCTGACTTCTCCATTCAGACCTTTCTTCTCAATCACACCTCCCATATACTTGACGTTAAGCCATTCCACAGTTTTGCCTTCTGTCTCATTTTTCAGCCTCTTCTCATTTTCCCCCATTTGCTGCCACAATTGTCATTTTGTCTGTACTCCGTTTCATCCCATGTGCATTCATTTTTGCATTTCAGTTCACGATCATTTACTAAAACCTGGTCGGAGTCTGCTTGTAATGCCACATCTGCCTGTAGCAGTTTTGTTGATCTCACCCCTCCAACCCGTTTGCTCATGTAGATCACCAGTATGAATAGCAGCGAGTTCAAAGCTGAATCCTGATGCACCCCTCTTTGAGACAAAGCACTGTTTGTACTTGTGTCATTAGGTCCTTGAACATACTCTGTACTAATTCTACCAATGTTTCCAGGACTTCATGCCTGCCCAAATCAACTTTCTAGGAACCTTGTCTTATGTTTTTTTCAAGTCTACAAATGCCCGTTTGGACTCTTTCCTTATCACCTTCTCCACTGTCCATCTGACTGCAGACATCTGGTCAGTTGTTCTACATTCTGATTTGAATGCGAACTGCTCATCTCCCATCCTGCTTTCTGATACTCAGTGAATTTATCAGTCACACTGTCCAGCACTGTGTTCTGCAAATTTGATGATATATGGTCGGTAGTTTGCTATAAACGTGTATAAAGTCAAAAGCTTTTTATTTGTAGCCTATTAATGGCAACAAGTGTATAAATGTTGCTTAGAAGCAGGAGACCGAAAGTAGAAGCTTTAAAGGTCTTAAACTTCACCCTTAATATAAAAATATAACGATTCAATATTTTTCCAGCTTAAGGAAAACGGGACATTTCACTGGCAAGACAAAAAAGAAATTAAATAATGGACACTTGGAGAAACTAGAAAGCCAAATGATACCAACAAAGTTGTTCATGATACCCTACAGGGAACATGAAAAATGTAGTAGCAGTAATAAAGAAAATACATTCCCCTGCATTATTTTTAAAATGTTTTTTATCCTTTCCCTCTGCTCGTCATCATATCATTGGGTACCCTTCGTGCAATATGTTGCTGCCTCATTCATTCACCACAAAATCCCTTTAGAATGGTCAGTGAAAGCTGGCTTACAGGACTGGGATCATCGTAATCATCCTGTCATGCTGGCTTGACTTGTACTTTAATCCTTTAACCCTCCTCAAGTATGTTGTTTAGGATATGTGCTTGTGCCCTACCCTCTAGAGTATACATACCTACCTGCCTGTTTGTTGTACCAAGAGTAGACAGACATTGGAAAAATTGTGCTTGTTTCACTAGTACTTGAACTGGACTTGCCAGTTGCTTGAACTATTTCTCCTTCATGTATGACCCTGCCTGTTTGATTCTCCAACGTCTTGGGTGACCCTTCAATATCAAACCTGCAAATTGAACACAACTGCCTGTGGTATAAGCAGCTTCGGTACCCCCAAAATCAAGAGACTAGAAGAAAGAAAATTATATCCTTTTATTTTATATTTTATTTATTTATTTTTTTACTTTTTTATTTAACATTTGTTTACTGGGAAAGTCCGACTTGGAATGAGCCAATTTTCAGCGGAGGCCTGGGGAGAAATGCTCCAGATGCATGACTGTGTAATATTTTGCAACATGTTAAAAACACACTGAGATGAGTACAGAGGCAGGTACAATGCTCAAATAAATGCTATGAACCTGTAGTGCTACCCTGCTCTTCTTGCCATATTCATTTTATTTATAAAAGCAGTGACTTGAGTCAGTATTTCTTCTAAACCTCTGTGATTATAATTTTGTGTGCAGGGTAAGTAGGTGGCCCTTATCTGTTATCGCATTCTGCTTTTACTGTAATCCAAAAAGGTATCCTAGCAATGTGACAGTTCTAAACAGCATTAAGCATGTAGACCAGATCCACAATATATCTCATGCCACCAAAAATACCCATATTGTGTCTCTGGAAGATTTGAAATCTTCAAATTCCATATCTGAAATCATCTATTCCTTCCTGTCTTGTAAATGGCAGTTCAAGAATGTACTTTAAGAAAGTTTCAGCAGTAACGGCCTGGGGCATGTTCCCTATAGGGTATCATGAACAACTTTGTTGGTATCATTTGGCTTTCTAGTTTCTCCAAGTGTCCATTATTTAATTTCTTTTTTGTCTTGCCAGTGAAATGTCTAATTTTCCTTAAGCAGACTCAAACCCTAAACATTGATAATACTGCACCATTAGACTAAATATGCAGCTTATGGAAAACATTTTTGAACTAAGCAGTTGTCATCAGACTTGGAAGGTTAAAAGACAGTGCTATACATTTATTTTAAAGCTTCCTTCTAGAACAACATGGCAAATGTCAGTAAACTAGTAAATACAAAGGTAAAAAGAAATGGGAACAGCTTCATTCAGGACTTAAAATATTTGTTAAAAATCTAAAAAGCATTCCATCAAACTGTAAGTTGATAATAAATTAGTCCTGAAGAAGTCTCTGAATGTGCATGGGTTTTATCCTGAGAGAGAGAGAATATAATAGCTTAGTTGTTGGGTTTGATCATGGAAGGAAATTCCCTTTCTGAGGAGCATGCTTCGAGAATACTTGTAAGAAAGTAGATGTTCATCGTGTTTCACTGTTGCAGTACTTACAAATGGGTTATCCAGCTCCTGGTAGCCCACAGTTGGCCAGAATACCAAAGTCTTTGGTATATGACGTTGGCTGTCTCCGGTTTAAGCCTGATGTCAGGACATCAGGTACAATGGCAGACAGCCAACACCATTTCCTCAGTCATTCTTGCAGCGGAGCCTGAAGCAGAAGCAATTTGCATGAGTGCCGGTCGGCCTATTACCTTCTTTTTGTATTCCGACTTCTAAAGTTGAAGACATCCTCAGATAAGTACCCCGTTGGGGACCCTTTTTTCTTGCTTTAAGATTCCGCATCGTAATTTTCATTCTTACTGTATCACTTGTTTGGGCCTTGAGCATGACGTCCCTAATTGTGATCTCTGTGCTTCTTTCAACCCACGTACCATACACAGTAGAGCTAGAATTTTATATAAGTACTTCGGAGTTTGGCCTAAGTTCATCAGTATGGCGTCTTCTGGTCTCCTGACTTCGGATGTGCCTAAGAAGCACAAGGATAAGGACCGCGACAGGCTTGGGGTCAAATTGAACAACATCCCTGTTAAGTTGGTTGTCGGTCCAGTGGTAGCCAGTGAGGCACTTTCTTTTCCCCTGCAGTCCGTGGATGTTCAGCAGCAGACATCTGCAGAGACTTTTTATGAGTCCTCCATTCCTTAGGCTTCTACTTCGTCTTTGGACCCTTCGCCAGTTGCCACTTCTGATGGATCTAGAGCCGCTAAGCAGGCGCCGGCTTCTGAGGCCTCTTTTCTCCGACCGACCAGATCCAGACCGATGACCTCTGTTCACTCTTCTGCGGTGGCTAGGCCTCCCGAGTCCCTCTGGCTTTCTAGCAGGCCTTCCAGCCGAAAATCTACTCCTAAGCAGGTGCCGGCCTCCCCTCAAGCTCAGATGGTTACAATGGCTAGGGATATCTTGAGTCATATCATGATATCTCAGCCACCTCCTTATAAGAGGGCTAGGGAATTGTCCCCTGAAGTTTTGTCTGCCTGAGACTCAGAGGTTTTCAGCACCTCTGCTGATGAAGGACACTCAGCTTTTTTCTGATTTTGAGGATTCTGATGCAGAAGACTCTATCCTTTCTGCCTCCCCTCCAGAAGATTTTTCTTTTGGGGGTACTCTGAATACCCTCAGGGAGCATTTTAAATAGAAAAGTCAGGACTACCCTCAATCTCAGAAGCAGATTAGGGAGTTCTTGGATTTGTCTCAGCATAAGCCTTTGACTATCCACCCAGCTTTGGAAGTTGTTGTTGTTTTCATGGAGAATTCTTTGACTCCTATTTCTGTTCCTCCTGCTCCCAGAAAGCCTGACGGGTATTATAGAGTTCCTGAGTCTCATCAGTTCCTTTTCAAGAATCCTACTGCTGATCCACAGATTATTTCTCAGGGCCCTAAGGGTGTCAAAGCCATAGTTGCTAAAAATCCCATTCCTTCTGACAGGGAATCTAGGGCCTTGGATAAGTGGGGTAAAAAGGTTTATATTTCTTCCACCCTGGCTATTAGGTTTGTTAATTGTCTCTTTCATATGCTTAAGTATCAGCAGCATACTTTGGAAGCCATTAAAGCTAAAATCGCTGGTGTTCCTTCCCTGATGGAGACTAAGGACATGCAAGACTTATTGAATTCTGCCACTCTTGTTACTAAACATTCTCTACATTATGGTTTAGACACTTTGGAGGCTTCTTGCAGGGCAGCGGCCACTGGTTCTGTTATTAGAAGACATGCTTGGCTCAGGGAACAGCCCCTTTTTGAACCTGTAAAATCTAAATTACTGGATGTGCCCTTGCACAAGGACTATCTTTTTGGAAGCAAAGCAGAAGAGATGTTGAACAAGTTGGAGGATAATGCTAAATCTATGCAAACTGTTAAGGATTTTCTGCAAGTTCAGCCTCCTCATTTTAGCAGGCATTGCTCTTCTAAGAATTGGACTTTTCCTGACCCTAGTAACAAGGTTGCACTAGGTCTAGGGGTTACACGTCTTCCTGGGGACAGACTTCCACCCCTCAAAAGGCTAAACACTGGCAGGCTTCATCTTCAAAATTGGGGAGTTCTAAGCAGACTTCGCAAAGCAAGCATTCTCAATGACTCCGGCCTTCCCCTACTTGCCTCTGTGGGCTCAGGGTTTCCTTTGAGGGGAAGGTTAGCCATTTTTGCAGATGTCTGGCACAGTATCACGGACAACAAATGAGTGCTAAAAATAGTATCCCAATGCTACAAATTCTCCTTTCACACCTTCCCGGTCCTCCAAGGATACACAGATATTCCCCCACTTCAAAGGGCAGAAGCAGAAAAACAAGTTTCTTCCTTGCTAAACCTGGGAGCAATAGAACCAGTTTGTGCACTACAGATAGGCCAGGATTTTTACTAGAGACGTTTTCTGATCCCCATAAAAGGGGGCACTTGGCACCCTATTCTGGATTTCTCCATTCTAAAACACTTTTCTGGTCATTCCCAAGTTCAAAATGCTCACTCTTCAGCAGTTGCTACCAATGCTGGTCAAGTATTCCTGGCTGGTGACCTTGGATTGAAAAGAAGCTTACTTGCACATCCCAGTAAGGGAAAGCTGCAGGCAGTTCCTTTGCTTCCGGGCGGGGAACAGGAACTTCCAATTCTCTGCACTGCCCTTTGGCTTATCTACTGCTCCCAAAGTTTTTACAAAATGCCTGGCTCCAGTCATTGCCTTTTGCAGGCAAAGAAACATTCAAATTTACCCTTCCTTGGACGATTGTCTTATTCAGGCAAACTCTCCAGAGCAACTTCTAATGGATTTGGGCTTTGTAAAGAACCTTCTCACCTCTTTGGGCTACACAGTCAATGAAAAGAAGTCAAAATTGGTACCCACCAGGGAGATTGTATTCCTGGAAGCGAGTCTGAACACAGCCACCCAGATGGTATCCCTCCCTCAAGAGAAAACAGATGGATCTTTCGAATTACTTCAAGAATTTGGCAAGCATGACCCAGCTCTCTGCAAGGCAATTCCTGCAAGCCCTGGGATTCATGGCTTCATGTATTCTGATGATTCCATGTGCCAGACTGCAATGAGGAAAATACAGTGGTGCCTCAAGAACATTTGGTGTCAACACACTCAGGATTTAGACTGATTCTTCCTGTGATTCCCTGCCTGCAGACAGAGTTCCTTTGGTGGGAGACTGCCTGTGCACAGAACAAAGGCTTACGTTTTTGTCCACCTCCAGCCAGCCAGACTCTTACCACAGATGCCTCTGACTATGCTTGGGGAGCACATCTAGAGGGCAGATGCATTCAGGGCACTTGGAGCTATCAACAAGTTCATTTGCACACAAATCTGAAGGAATTGATGGCAGTTCAGCAGGCTTTGATGGCTTTCAAGCATCTTCTCTCTCCTGTTACTCTTCTAGTCAGGACAGACAACACTACAATCATGTGGTACATCACTAAGCAGGGGAGGGACTCATTCTTATCCCCTGTGCAGACAAAGCACGAGACTATGGTCCATGGCAGCCTCTATGGGCATTCATCTGATAGCTGAGTTTCTTCTAGGAAGGCTCAACACCTTGGCAGACCAGTTGAGCAGGCAAGTTCTGGATCCTCATGAGTCGCAACTAAACAAGACCATCTTCTATCACATCATTCAGTGTTTGGGCACTGCTCAGGTGGATCTCTTTTTGTCTCCGACCAACCACCTTCTTTCAACCTTTTGCACCAGGGATCATCATGACAAAGCTTGGAAAGTGGATGCTCTGTCCTTCCCCTGTAAACAGCTATCGATCTATGCATTCCTTCCTGTGCCTCTTCTTCCCAGAGTGTTGTTAAAGGTAAGGGACAAAAAAACAAGGGCCATTATCATAGCTCCGGACTGGCCCATGCAGCATTGGTATTCACTTCTTCACAGTCTCTCCCATTGTCAGCCTTGGTATCTTCCCCTGATATCAGATCTCTTGGTTCAGCAGGGGGGAAAAATTCTGCATCCTCATGGCCCTAGACTCTGCATTTGGCTGCCTGGCTCATAATTTAAACCTTTCCCAACAGGTAGTTGAGGTCCATCGTGAGGCCAGGAGGCCTAGTACTAGGAAATCTTATGCAGATAAGTGGAAAAGATTCTCCATTTGGATGCAGAGTAGAGGAAGAAGACCCATCTCAACCTGCTGCTCTTCTAATTCTTGACTATCTGGCAGGCTTCGTGGCAGACTTTCCTTCTCTTCTATCAAGATTCATGCTTCAGCTATTTCTGCTCTTTGTTCCACTGAGCATCCCATTTTCTTTCATCCCTTGATGAAACAGTTCCTCAGGGGAGCTAGCAATTTAAAGCCTCCCAGAAGGGCACCTACTTGGGATCTTAATTTTGTACTTGAGAAACGTACTCTGCCTCTCTTTGAACCTGCTGCCTCAGCAGATTTGAAGTTTCTCTCCTGGAAAACTGCCTTTCTCTTGGCCATCACTTCAGCTAGAAGAGTGTCTGGGCTGCAGGCCTTAATGACAGTAGAGCCTTTTATCACTTTCTATGTGTATCGGGTTTCTCTTCAAACTAATCCCTCTTTTATGGCTAAGATGGTTTCTAGCCTGACTCTTAACCAGTCTATCCACCTGCTTACCTTCTTTCCCAATCCTCAGAATAGAGGAGAAAGATTGCTGCATTCCCTGGATGTGCATAGACAACTTAGATTTTACCTGGACAGGGCTAATCCTTTTCGAAAGACAAATCAGTTGTTGGTCAGTTTTGCTCCTGGAGCTCAGGGCAAAGCTATTTCTAAACAGACCATTTCTAAGTGGATTGCTCATTGTATTCACTTTTGTTACTTACAGCATGACAAGGTTCCTCCACAGGGTGTTAGGACCCATTCTACTAGAGCTACCTCTACCTCAGCAGCTTTTCTAAGGAGTGTACCTACTAAGGACTTCCTGGAAGCAGCTACCCGGACTTCTGTCCACACTTTCACTAAACATTACAGTTTGCCCTTGTTTTCTAAGTCCAGGGCTGGTTTTGTAACTGCAGTGTTGCAGGGAATCCTTACCAACCCTTAATCAGTGTTGTTCCTCCTCCCTCTTGTTTTTTTCCCGGGCTTTGGGAATCGACCCATTTGTAAGGACTGCAACAGCGAAACACGATGAACATAATACAGTTCTGTACACTTACCATAAATGTAGATGTTCGAGTGTATTCACTGTTGCAGTCCTAGTCCCCCCCCCCCTTTTTTCTTAGGGCACAGACTGGATTTTTCCTTTTCCTGGTCTAATCTTTTGGGGGCTCCTGACAGTTAAGGCAAGAAAAACTGAGGAAATGGCGTCAGCTGCCTGCCTTTGTACCCGACGTCCTGACGTCAGGCTTAAACCGGAGGCAGCCGACTTCATATACCTTTGGTATTCTGGCCAACTGTGGGCTACCGGGAGCCGGATAACCCATTTGTAAGGACTGCAACAGTGAATACACTCTAACATCTACATTTATGGTAAGTGTACACAACTGTACTTTATGGGGACCAAAACCTCTATTAGGGCAGCAGACAGTTTGATTCAGGCAGTTTACTTTTATGAATTTAGCAACTGCTGAGCATTATTTGTTGGTGGTAGTATGAGTTATACAGTTAGTACACTGGCAGTGTCAGTCTCCCAGAATAATGATTAGTTTAATTGGTATACTTTAAATAATAAAAAAAAAAAAATGTATTAAATTATTACTTATGACATATGCAGTCATGCATTTATATAAATGAAAACAAACCATATTGATATAATCTTAGTTGCAAGAATTATACGTCACAAACCATATTGACATCATCTTACTTGCAAGCAATATATATCACATATCTACCCAATTACTGTCAGTCAAACATTACATAACTCATTCAGATCCTGCCTTCTTTTAAACCTCATTCCTCCCCTGTATCTATTGTTCCTACAATTCCCATTTTTTCTATGTAATTTGCCGCTATCCTTTTCTAAAGATCCCAATTTCAGTTTTATGTCTATATTCACTACTTCTAGTACAGTTGTTTTATACTTTGATTTCCGTTTTCTAGTACTTTCTTGTCCTTTTAGGTAGATGTCTTCATCTGCAGTGGACAAAGACCTATAGCTGGCAGCAATATGGTAACTAGATATGTTTACACACTAAAATGTGTAAGATTTCAAGGCTAGTGTCCTGAATTAAATATAATAATAGATGAACATGGATATACCCCTGACATCTCCAGAGGGTCTGAGCAAGTGATAGATGCCAGTTCCAACATTCAGGGATTGTTTCTGTACAATGAAGCCATGTTTCAGTAATTGTATAGATATGTATACTTTCAGGGTTCAAGGAGGACTCGTGCTTGGGCATCTTGTGATAAGACTGCTTAATTTGACCAGTGTCAAGGTAAATATGCCTGATTTGGATCTATTAGGTTGATAGGCCTAGAAGGCAGTGACTAAAAGGCAATATGCGGGTAGCACATGCTTCATCAGATATGTAGAAGCTCTGAGGAATGGGTGCAAACCATTCCCGGCAAAACAGGAAAGACTAACCATCTCCTTCAACTCTGATACATTGGATTCCCTTAGAATGACACCAGTTACTGAGCCAGTTGTTAAAGTAACTTATTTCCATTTGTGACTTTCAAACATTAATAGCTATCCTGTTTATCATCTTTAAAAAACTGTCACCAATTTTTAACTTCTAGAAACCCTACTCACAAAGTGCTGCTGCAGATTATCCTGCATATGTCTGTTTCTAATTAAACCCTGATGGCCGATAGTTATTCATGGTCAGAACTCTGTGTGAAGAAATTTCATGCTTGATAACCTGGGCCAAAGAGAAATGCAACATACATGTCCATTGTTATGGCTCTGGTCTGCCAGCTTAATCCTGTCTAGAGCTGTGACATTGTTAGGATACCTTTTGTGCTTACAGTGAAACTTAGAATGTGATGACCGATGAGGACCACCTGGTTACCCTGCTCTGCTCTTTAACTGAAATAGCTTACACACGGTCATCAAAAGCTAAACTGTGCTGGACTTTCTCCTGCCTAGTGCTGACATAATGTAATGATCTCATGCCACAAAAATATCCCTACTGCACTGACTCTGCCATCTTCCACAGAAGATTTCTTAGTATCTGTGCAACCCTCTCTGTGGAGGAAATGTGTTTTGCATGTTATTACTGAGACATGCATACTCTCTCTAGTATTGTGCAATTATTTTACCAAAAGATGCCCCATTCTTAGAAGTTATGAATTCTGATTGTAGCTTGTAGCCTGATTTGCAATCTGATGAATCAGTATAGTGAATATGGAATAGTGACCTGTGCCAATTCATTCACCTGGAAGTCTGTAAGAGTACAGTGCACAAAATCACAGAGGAAGTACAGGAGAAAATGCATCACTCCTTAAGCATTATGTAGATCCAAAAACATCAGATGTGATACCACATCTTGTTAGTACACAGGCAATTTATACATATCCATATATTTGTTCCTTGTAACCTCACTGAGATGGTCCTTGAGAAACTCTCATATTCACACTGAATCATTGGGGTGCATTCATTGGTTATAATAATTTTGGAGAATCAACAAAGATATTTATGTGCGTGTGATGGAAAAAAATAGTTTGGGGAGAGTTAATCTTTTGCTATTCAGTCCTGCTTGTCTCTGCAACTTCGCAAGGTCCAGTACATAAACCCCAGTCACTTGTCTCTTTACACAATCAGTGCATATTATCTACTAAATACAAAAGTTAGTAAAACATTCAGTAGACCTTTAAATGAGAATATTCATTGGGCAGTTCAATGATTTTTTAGAGCACATCTGTGGAATAGAGCTTCTGTAATGTACAAAATGAATTTTTGTGCAGAGGAACTGTGCAAAAGCAACTGGCAGTTCACGAGTGTCTGTACTCCTGCTTGGTTATATGCCAGGAGCATAAAGCATGCATTGTTAAAGGATCAGATGTAGTAGTGGTGAAGATTGTGATATCCTGTATGTTTCCACTGTACAATAGGCAAGGAACATGCTTGTAGGTTTTATCCATGTAATGAGTCCTGCCTGATGAACAGGAAGCTTGCATGTTTTGTCAGTGTAAGTGCAGATGTCCTTCATGGATGCATCTGCAGTCATAACAAGTGGGTTGTCCTGTCGTCAGGCAGCCCTGCAGTCGGCCGGATTCCAAAGTCCGGGTCCGGCTTCGGCTGATGTCGCACTCCACCCGACGTCATCTCTGTTGGTCTTCGGGTATAAAAGCATCAGCCGACGCCATTTTCCCCAGTCTTTCTTGCCACGTGGCGCCCGAAGCAGAAGCTGTTCGCAAGTGCCGGTCGGTCGGATCCAGAGATTACTTCTACCGAATACTACTGCGAAGACTTCTAAAGCTAAGTACCCCGTTGGGGACTCTTTCTTGCCTCAGCCGATGTCAGAAAAAGTTAACAATTGTTTAACCTGTGGGAAACAAATACCTCATAAAGATTTCCACTCTTACTCTCTGCCTTGTTTAGGCCCAGCCCACGACGTAGCAGCCTGTTCGGCCTGTGCCTCTTTCAACCGACAAACGCTTAGGCGTCGGTCGGAGTTTGCAGAACAGTTTTTCGGTTCTGATTTTGCGACATTATGCCGCCGGATCCTCCGACTACCCCAAAAACGCAAAGATAAAGACCGACACTGCGGTCCGCGGTTTCGGCCGAAACCACGGTAAAGCAAATCGCGAGTGTCTCGGTTTCGGCGAAACCGAGAAAACTGCTCAAAGTACAACTGAACCTATTCTAACAACTGAGGCCCCTGCTACAACTCTTGAATCGACCTCACAAAGTTTACCCACTACTGTGGTGGACTTATCAGACACCATCCCTTGGATGTCTCTACCCGAGCATGTGGTGCTGCTAGGCCTCAAGCTGCCATGTCCTTTAAGGCCTTCGCCAGGGCTAAAGCAGCCAAGACTACTAAAACAGTGCCTGTTAAACCCCCACATCCAGGCCCTCTTCTAGTTCTCAAATGCTTTCTTTGGCAGAAGATTTAATTTCTTTAATTAGAGGATCTCAATCTCACCCAGACAGGGCCTCTCAGCCCCAGAGAAGAGACCTAGGGCAGAGCCCCTGAGCCAGTGTCTTCTGATGATTCTGCTGATGAATCAGACATAACTGACCAGCCTGAGGCTCCCTTCTCCAATTTTGAAGATTCTGATGCTGAAGAATCCATTCCAGCTGCTTCCCCACCAGAAGAATTCTCCTTTGGGGAAACCTTGCATGCCATGCGAGAACAGTTCCAATGGCAGCAACAGGATTTTTCAGACTCCAGAAAAAGACTTAGGACCTTTCTGCACCTCCCACAGCACAGGCCCTTAGCTATACCTCCTGTTCTCTCTGTGGTGGATGATGCTTTCAATGATGTTTGCTCCGCTCCAGATTCTTTACCCCCAGCCCCTGCCAAACCAGACAGATTTTACAGGGTGCCAGATACTCATCACCACCTTTACAAGGCCCCACTTGCATACCCAGAAACTATATCCCAGGGCCCCAAGGCAGTAGCCGCGACCACAGCTAAAACCCTATTCCTTCTGAAAGGGAAGCAAGGTCACTAGACAGATGGGGTAAAAAGGTCTACACTTCAGCTACTCTCTCAGCTAGAGCTTTAAACTGTCAGTTTCACATGATACAATACCAAGAGTTTATGCTTGATCAGTTAACTAAAAAACTAACCACTGATGAATCTCTTGATAAGAAATATGTATTAGAGATGGTAAATAACATACAACAGGTTAGCAACCATTCCTTAAAATGTGGCTATGATGCACTGGAGGCTTCATTTAGATCAGCCATGACAGGCACAGTGATAAGAAGGCATGCATGGCTAAAGGAACAAGCTTTACCGGATCATGTTAAAGCTAAGTTGCTAGATGCTCCTATGGACAAGACAAGTTTGTTTGGTACACCTGCCCAGCAGGTTATGAAGAAAATGGAAGAAAAGGCAAAATCTGTTCAAACTGTTAAAGATTTCTTGCAGGTTCAACCCCCAAGGTTTAGCAGGAACTGGCCTGCCAAAAATTGGTCCTTTCCTGACTCCACAAAATTTCAAAGGGGCAGGAATAGACGCTCCAGAGGCAGAAACCAATCCAGAGGAGGTGCCTACAGAGGACGACAGTGGCAAGGTAACAACAGAGGCACAGACACAGCCACTGCCACTACATCAGCACAACCACAGTGACTTAATCCTAAATCCGCCTACCAGGGAGCAAATAGCAGCTCCTCTAGGCGGAAAGTTAACCTTATTTCAAAGAACTGGCACTACATAACAAAAGACAAGTGGATTTTACAAACCATAGATCAAGGTTACCGGTTTCACTTCCACACTTTACCAGTCAAAAGAGGAATGCCAAATCTACCTCCAAATCAAAAAACAGAGGCTCTACGCCAGATAATGGAGTTAGCAAACATGAGAGCTGTGGAAAGAGTGCCAACAGCAGAACAAGGAAAGGGGTTCTACTCCAGACTATTCCTAGTTCCAAGAAAGGAAAAAAAGTTGGAGACCAATTCTCGACCTGTCCACCTTAAATACATACATCATTGTCCCTAAATTCAAAATGCTGACCCTACAGCAACTTCTTCCCATGCTGGGCAAGGAGTCTTGGCTGGTAACTCTAGATCTCAAGGAGGCATACCTGCACGTCCCCATTCGACCAATCTGCAGAAGATACCTCAGATTTCTTGCAGGATCAGAGCACTATCAATTCTCAGCATTGCCCTTTGGCTTATCTACTGCCAGAGTATTCACAAAATGCCTGGCATCAGTAATCGCCCATTGCAGACTACAGGGAATTCAAATTTACCCATACCTGGACGACTGCCTGCTACAAGGGGACAACAAAAGCAAGCTGACAACAGATTTACAAAGGGTCATTTACTTGCTACAAGGACTGGGATACACAGTCAATTTACAAAAGTCAAGGCTGATACCATCCCAAACAAGGACATTCTTGGGCTGAATTGGACACAGTACAACAAATGGCATTCCTGACTACAGAAAAACAAAAGAACTTCCTCTTTACTTCTTGGCACTAACAAAACTGAACAAGTTAACAGCAAGAAAAGTTCTGCAGGCCTTGGGCTTCATGGCATCATGCATAATCTTGGTCCCATTTGCCAGACTACATATGAGGAAACTACTGTGGTACCTAAAGAATTTATGGTCCCAACACAGACACAGTCTAGAAACAGAAATCCCACTAATTCCATGCTTAAAACAGGAGTTCCTATGGTGGGCTCAGGCATGCCAGTCAAACCCAGGCCTACCCTTTCGCAGATGTCAACCAAGCCAGACCATCACAACAGACGCTTCAGACCTAGGATCGGGGGCCCACATGCTGGACAAATGCGTGCAAGGATTGTGGACACAGGATCAACTTCACCTGCACATCAATCTAAAAGAAATGCTGGCAGTAAAACTGGCAATCCAAAAGTTCAAACCATTTCTCAAAGAGGGCCAGTTGATGATAAGGACAGACAACACCACAGTCATGTGGTACATCAACAAACAGGGAGGCACTCATTCATACCCCTATGCAGAATGACCTTGGAGCTGTGGACCCTGGCACTCAGCTACAACATTCAGTTACAGGCAATATTTGTACCGGGAAAGACAATACTCTAGCAGACATATTAAGCAGAACCACTTCGGATGCCCACGAATGGAAGCTGCACCCGGACATCTTCAAGACCATCTCAAGAAATGGGGAATGCCACAGATAGACCTATTCGCATCACCTCTCAATCACCAGCTCAAAAATTCTGCACAAGGACATTCCACCCACTAGCATGGAAAGTGGACTCACTCTCTTTCAGCTGGAAAGGCCTAACAGCATATGCATTCCCACCTCTTCCTTTGATACACAAGGTACTACTAAAAATCAAGGAAGAACGTCCAAGGATAATCCTGATAGCTCCAAACTGGCCAAGACAACACTGGTACCCACTACTGAAGAGCATGTCTCGAACAATATGTGGCCAATACCCTGATGCCTTTGATGTTAACTCAGAACAACTACAGCATCATACATCCAAACCTAAAACGCTGCAACTGACTGCATGGAACATCACATAGCAGCAGCTAATCCAGAACTTTCCCAAAGAGTTAAAGACATTATTCTTGAAGCACGCAGACCTTCAACAAGAAGGAACTATGCTGGAAAATGGAAAAGGTTTGTCATTTGGAGTACGGAAAGAGGAAAAGATGTGTCAAACATAGATATGCCTAACATTCTGGAGTATCTGGCCGAACTTCTTCATTCAGGCCTGTCCTACTCCTCCATCAAGATACATGCATCAGCTATTTCAGCAGAATACAGCTTTGATCCACCTGTTTTTCGCACCCTTTGCTCAGGCAGTTCCTCAGAGGAATCAAGAATGTAAAACCTCCAAGGAAACCACCATTACCAGCTTGGGATTTAAACTTTGTGCTAGAAAAGTTGACACTATCACCCTTTGAACCAGCAGCAACAGCAGACCTACAACACCTGTCATGGAAAACTGCTTTCCTACTGGCAATTACTTCAGCAAGGAGGGTTTCAGAACTACAGGCCTTAATGGCAGTGCAACCCTTCCTAATCTTCCACCAAGATAGAGTGTCCATGAGGACTAATCCTACATTTATGCCCAAGGTGGTATCCAGAGTGTCTTTAAACCAGGCAATCCACCTACCTACCTTCTTTCCCAACCCACAAAACAGAGGGAAAGAATACTGCATACCTTGGATGTACATAGACAGCTACGCTACTACTTGGACAGAACAAAAATAGCAGAAAGACTGACCAACTTTTTGTAGCCTATGCAACAGGAAGGGAAGGAAAAGCTATTTCCAAACAGACAATCTCCAAATGGATAGGAAATTGCATACGATACTGTTACTCCTTCCATGGAAAACCAATTCCACAGAACATAAGACCTCATTCTACAAGGGCAACAGCCACTACCACAGCCTTCTTACGAGGAGTGGCAACCAAAGACATTATTGAGGCGGCTACTTGGACCTCCGTGCATACATTTGCCAAGCATTATAATTTGCCTCTATATTCCAGATCCCGAGCAGGGTTTGCCACTGCTGTACTGCAAGGGATCCTAAACACACCATAATCTACTTTTATCCTCCTCCCTAGTTGGCTATGGTATTCTACCCATTGTTATGACTGCAGATGCATCCATGAAGGACATAGTACAGTTTTGTACCTACCATAAATGTAGATGTCGAACTGGATAGCATCTGCAGTCAGGATTACCCTCCCTCCTTCCCCTCTGTGGTACTCCTAGGGTGTTTACCCTCCTAATAGCTAGCTGTTGGGGGGAGTCTTTATGGTGTATTTGTTTGTATATATGTACATATATGCTTATTGCTGTATTACCTCTATCTATTTGGAAACATTGGCATCTATCAAAATTTTTAGCCTGCAAGAGGGCTACTGGCATCTGGGGCAAGAAACACTGAGGAAAATGGCGTCGGCTGATGCTTTTATACCCGAAGACCAACAGAGATGACGTCGGGTGGAGTGCGACATCAGCCGAAGCCGGACCCGGACTTTGGAATCCGGCCGACTGCAGGGCTGCCTGACGACAGGACAACCCACTTGTTATGACTGCAGATGCTATCCAGTTCGGACATCTACATTTATGGTAGGTACAAAACTGTACTTTTTGCTGCTTTCTTATTTCTAAATAGCAGTCTTTAGTTGTCTGTCACTGACTCTGTTGTCATCAGACTGCTTACTGTCTCTATAACTGGCAAGCATGTTGCTGCCGAGATCATAATTTGTTGCTTCATTTAAAATGCTGAAGGTTTGTGTATCGGCTGTCCTCTCCCTTTTTTTACTAAAATGGTTATACTTATTTAGTTTATTTAATCTTTCTCCCTCTCCATTGTGGGTTCAGGTACAGAGACTGCATAGCTTTGTTTTCTTCTAGACAGCCTGTACTCTAGGCATGTTTTGTAGGATTTGGAGTCATAGGAACTGCTCAGTATATTTCATAAGTGTCTCTGTCGTCAAATGTCTTTAAAGTGAGATCTCCAACTGGTGAATCCTCTTGCATTGCCTTCCAGTATGCAGTTATTAGTGTTTATTACTACTTTCTTTTATCAGTCTTAAACATTTTAATCTTCTATAATAATAATTCCAGCTGAGTCTAATAAAACTATTCCTACAGCTACTAAAGAAAGCAAACCAACCAATCGTAAATGGGCCATTTGATTTGTAATTCAGACATCAGAATGTCTGTATTTTTACTTAAACATTGTTTTTACTGAGTGCCTTGACATTGTGCTCTTTCAAAAGTATAGTTACAGGAATGTGTCATGTGTGTTCTCACCAGTGTCTTGTTTATTGTAGGCTGTTTGGTTGTAAAACAAAACCATTACAGTGCAGATTTGCATTGTGATCTTAGTCTTGTTCCAAATATTCATTAGTTTTCCTGTTTTGCAGGATCCACTGTGTTCTTTCCTCATTACATTTTACAGTGATGCTTTGTCACATTACAAATTCTGAGCCTGAAATCCTTGTGTTTAAGGGCAAACTTCCTTGAAAAAATACTGTTAACACTGCTCTGTTTTTCATACTGGTGTAGCAGTTGCATGTGATTGAGTTTGACCCTCATACTGTGGAAACATTTTATTTAAAACAGAAGCTTGACCCCTGTACTGTCTGAAAATTGTCACTGCAAATCCTTGAAATTTTAAGCATCTGTCTTATGTGTAGCAGACATATTGCTGTTTCCTAAGTGAAAAACGCAGAACTGTTTTTAACAGACTACCCCATTACAAAGATCTTGGTAGAAATCCTATCCCTGTGTAGAAGCTGAATTTTCCCTTGTGGTATTTAGCACTACCTTTTTTATGAATATTATACACCAAATGGAGCTTGATTTTTCCTATGGAAAGTGGTTTTATACTGCAGTAATGTGGATAAAGTAAAAGCTGGACTGAATGTTTTGAAGGGTCCGTTAAAGCAGACCAAATGTCTGCAAGGTGGGCAAATGATCAAACACCAGAAATCTTGAACCTTGCTGTAGGTAATACCAGAAGTCTTGGAGAGATAAGCTTAGACTTCGACCAGGCAGTGGTCACTCTATAATACATTTATTTGTGGTAGAAGAGTGATTTGCAGTAAAAAGTAATTTGTTTAATTTGAGTGCAACTGACGACCTGAAACAATTCTGAGATTACTTTAACAGTTTTTTGCTAAGTCTCAAATATGTTGTTCTGCTGAACAACATATAAAACATATAAAACAGATCTGGACATAGAGTTTTGTGGACACAAATTTCAGAATCATTTGGTATTGTTTTACTAAGCAGCACAGCAGAAATAAGCAGATCGTTAGAAAAGGAAAGAGTAAATTACATAGAAGTTAGAATGTGTGAGAAAATGCATGCAGAATTATGTTCTGGAGGATGAGTGAGATTTAAGGGAAGGAGCGAATTAATCAATTTGTAATGCTAATTGTGAAAAAGAAAAGTGTATGCTGCATGAAAACTTACTTTGGCACTCTTAGTTGAGATTTAGTACAAATGTTTCTAAAGGAAAAATGCACAGCTTTTATATCTTAGCCATCATCACAGCTATCTAGAGCAAGTAATGTCATATAAAGAAAATTCTGGTCTCTAGTTTAATAAATTCTTTGAACAGCTACAGAGTTACCAGTGTGAAATGATGACCTTATCAAATTTGTGAATGTATAACCCTAAATCTAGGGACACATATGCACGACTGTTAGTTTTACGTCTTTGTGTGATATTTTGCATTGTCGTCATCAACCTCCTTTTTCACATTTTCTGCGTGGGATTAGGGTGCCGTGTCAACTATCATCTGTGTTGATTCAATGCCACTGTCCTTCCTTCTTTAACACTAATGCTTGACTATCGCAGATCTTCTCTTACACCGTCCATCTGTCCATCTCTTTGCTGGATGCCCTTGTTTCCTTTTGCCTTCTTCCTGCCTGTCCCAAGTCATCTTCACCGGATAGTCTTCTGCTTTTCTACTTATGTGCCTGAACCACAGTAATCTGTTTTTTTGTCCATTTCTGCAGTTGGAGCTACTTTGGCTCTGCCTTTATGTCCTTATTTCTTCATCTATCCCACAGTGTGCATCCTACCGACCATCTCGGGTACTTCACTTTCATCACTGATAACTTCCTCATCTGCTCTGCCTTTCCTGCCCAGGTTTCTGTACCGTACAGTAGTATTGATCATACCACCATTTGTCCACTTTACATTGCAGCTTTTTTGGCATTCTTCTGTCAGACACTACACCTGACATTCTATACCATTTGGCTGCATGCCCCCCTGATTCTAGCTTTTGACCTGTTCATTCAAACTTCCTTTCTCCTCAGTTGCCCCTCCTGGATAACTGAAGTTGTTAACCTGTTCCACTATCTTCCCTTCTATGTCAATTCTCAGCTTATTTCTCCCATTTGCTACCATTACAGTGCTCGTATTTGTACGCCATATCATCCCATGTGCCCTCAGTTTTGCATTCCATTCAAAGATCAGTAATTCAATAGTTTACATGCTAGATTAAAAATCGGTAAAATTCTGTCAGCTTATCTTATTTTGTAATGATTTTATACAGTTTGAAACTTGGCTGTAATTGGTTAAAACTGTAACACTGTATTTGAGCATTGGGCACCATTATAATGGAGTTTTTCCTCTTTGCCTACTGCCACTGTGTTTTTTACCTGTTTGATATCAGTGCCTTAGCAAAGTTCACAGTCGTTTGTATTCTTGAACTGCATTTTCACACACTGTTGTGAAGTTAATGAAATATGATGAATTTCTTGACAGAAACTGCTATGAGAAATTCATCTGTGTAAATATATTGCCTCTATATTTTTATAAAAAAAATGCTTTGCCTTTTGTATGTGTTCTACAAAATACATTTTATTGTAGTAAATTTCTAGTTTTTTATGCATATTTAACACAGAAGTGAGTTGGTAGATTTGATAAATGGATTACAGTGTTCAGCAATGAAGCCCTGCATACATTACTGCATTGAAACATTATTTTAAGTAGCTTATAAAGGCAGGGTATGTATGTATTATCGCAACCACATTTCTAACCCCATGTACTTCCTGATGCTGTGGTGAACCGACTTTATAGTTAACTAAAAATGGGTGTGTAAAGTTCAGATTAGTTTTGTTATCACCTTGGTTCTGAAAGAGGAACTGGAGTAATGGCCAAATTCCTCTTCCATGGTAGTGTCCTTTACCGCTGTAACGTCATGCAAAATAAAATGAACGGAAGAATAAATAATGCAGCGCTTACTACATCAACAAGCACAGATTCTTCCACAGTGCAATGTAATTATTGTGTTTACTGTTACTGAATAGTCATTTAAGCAAACAGATTACAGCAAAATACACACCATTCAAAGGCATGCAAACAACATGTGCATTGTCGTCTGTGTTGAGGCGACACATGTTAGAGAGGCTCGCAGTGCTATAAATAACAAAACACAAATTAAAAAGAACACGAGTGCCTGTCAGAAAAGTAATTGATTGCACACCTTACTTCAGCCCTCCATGAAGTCAGAACAAAAGGATGTGGTTAGAAATGCACATGTGAAGAATCACATTAATCTCTTATTCCTGGTCCTTTTTCAGAATCTATGTGATAAAAGTTATTTGGAGTTTACACACACCATTTCACTGTAACATAAAGTAGTCTCGCTATAACTTCACCGGTTAGGACAACTTCGAAATGTGGTTGCGATAATACGTAAGTACCAAAGGCAGTAACACCAGTCTTCCAAAAATTCAGTGGATTATATTTAATCTGTTTAATAGACAAGTGCACTGAACTTTTTTTGGGGGGTGATAACGCAACTAATCCTAAAAATACACTACCAAATTAAGTGCTGAACATTTTTGGAAACACAAGACATTAAACAGGGCCTAATTGTATATGCACATAACAGTTCTTTAACTGGATTAATTTTATTATGTATCAAAACTGTAAAGTCAATTTTATAATGATGGCTTTTTTTCTTTGAAATGCAGCAAATAATCACTGCTTTTTTTCTAGAGTTAATTTCTGGTTGTTGTGGATAATGAGTTGGTAGAGCTGTGTTTGTTACTTTAAACTAATAAGGCCTTTCCTTCATAGAAAGTATTTGTATTTGGAGACATTTTAGGCAAGTGCTTATAAAAAAAACAGAGCACTGAAAAAAAAGTAAATAAAAAAAGAACCATATTAACCAAGATGCATACATTATTAAAATGCAGCTTTTTAAGCAGTGCAGTTATTAAAGAGAATTATACTGGTGACCTTTTAGCAGCTGCTTTATAGAAACAAATGCCTGTTGAACTGTATTGTCATTTTAAAGCAAATGTCACTTGGAAAGTGTACTATAGAAAAGTAAATTCTTGGCAGATTGTGTCTGACACCTCTGAATATTAAAGCCTATTCAAGTCCATTAACCTTCGGCAATTGTCAAACAGAATGTCAAAAAGAAGGTCCTGAGAGTTTTGTAGTTAGTATGAGTATTCTGACACTGTTTGCAGTCACTACAAATCTCAGTTTTCAGAGCAGTCCATCCAGCTTGTTGAAATGACATTTTGGGTCAGGGAGAAAGGCTTAATAGAAAAACAAAAACTGTTTTTATGTTTGAAAGGAATGTCTGGAAGGGAGCAAGAAATTTCTATTTAAAGTTACAGAAAGAGTGGACGACAAGTGAAATGTTAGTTTTGGGGTTTTGTTACCTTACATCAATTTAGTATTACCTGAAGGAGGAGACTAAATCTGTTTTTACTTTAATATGTTCTGATTTTAATAGCAGCTGTTCAGTGTATAGTGTCTTAATTGTAAATGTTGCAAAGTGTTTAGGCAGTGATTATCCACATATCCTCTACATCCATTTTTATTAATCGTAATGTAAATTCGCTCTTAATGTACTTCAAATCTTTTATTTTGGAACCAGAATTCTCTTTGTAATTCTGCAAAAAGCACATCAGATTCACTGTTCGTCAGAATTGGGGTTGCATTTCTTGCGTTTTAATTTAATTTATGAGGCTATCTTATTTTATAGTAACAGTGCAAATCTTCTGTGACAAAACATTGTGATACATTGGTTGCATAAAGCAGAAAGAGTATTGTAATTCTGTTTTGTGTATAGTTTGTAGAATGGACTGAATCATTTTTGTAAAGTACTGCATTTGTGTGCAAAATGCCTTTGATCTAATCTATTGTAATGGCTCTGATTCTATACAGTTAGTGCACATTTGTATCGTGCTGTACTATTTTAGACTATGTTCTGTACACATCTCAAATACAAAATGTGACAGAATTTTGTATTTTCTTGTAAATACAATAAAATGTTTTTCACTCTGTTGTACTTCATGAAAGATTTGAAAATAAAACAACTGAAGCTAAAAAGGAAGATCCCTCAGATTGAATCACTGAAGTCATACCAGCATTTTTATAGCTACATACTTTTATTTTCTTGCATCTGTTTTGCAATAACTGTCCAATGTACATTTAGAACAGCAAAACTACATGTATTGTAGCTGTGTGTGTGAACAGTGTGATTCTTTTAAAAAATTATAAAAGAAGCAGACTGGACATTGATTATTATCGATTATCAATTACGTCGATTCACTAATGGAAATAATCTAATCAACAGAACATGCTGGAGGGACAGGTTCATAACCCAGAGACTGCCCATGCTCTGGCATAGACTTCCCATACATATCAAGTAGAGCACCTCACAGGCCCTCCTCAAGAGAAATTCAGTGGATGGGAAATAGAAAGTTCACCCCAGGGATCACTCCAGTGGCTCTACTTAATAGAGGCACCAGGAGCTACTGGCAGCATGATACCAGGGCACTTCAGTGGGCTAGGCTTGTAAAGGCTCCAGGGCCGTTGGCCTAGTACACACCTGTGAACCTATGTACAAATTCAGAGTAGCATCCTTGAAGGATACTTGTGTTGTAGTTTAACATCTGTTAGAATTTGACATTTTTAGCAAAATTCCTCTTTCATAGATGTCTGTTCAACTGGCTGACATATAAAGCATGGTATATATCACTGGATATGTAAACATACTTGTCCCCAGTGCCCCCCCCTCAATTCTTTTTTCTGTTTATACATTTAAGATTTGAGTCATGAAAGTCATCAGTAAACTCCTGTATTCACAGTCATAGGCATCATAGTAAGTGTCCAGGTGGCCATCATATATAAGCATTATCTGCATCATTTGGTAACTTCAGCTGCCAGAGATTCCCTACAGCTACTCTGTGTTGAAGATGAAAAAAGTTGTTGGCGCACACTGCAAAGATGGAAAAGTTAAAGAACTGTTTGCATGGTGATTAGAGAGAGGGTCACATGCACTTACTGAAGCATTAGCTGAAGGGCAAACATTCAAAGGCCATGATCGTGATTCAAGTTTGGTGTTTAACCAGACATCCCTTGCCATTCAGGTAGTGGGTTGACAGTCAGCAAGAGAGTACTAGAGTCCTTAACTGGTCCTTGGATTTAGGGAACACATGACATTTCCCTCAGTGGGTGCATCCGGATATTCTTACAGTGCTGTTTTATCATATGGTCAGCTAAAGCAAAGTCCAGTCTTTTCCTGGAGATTGGTTTTCCAAATCATCTGATCACAAATTTGGAGGTTCTTGTGGCAAGATGCCCTCCTCTGGTCTAGAATATTGGCTGTCTCTTGGAAGCTTGAGTCACAGGTATGAGAGCACAGCACTGGACAGTTTGTCTGAAGCCTATGGCAAGCCCAGCATGAGCCTCATACTATATCTGCAGTAACTCAGTGCATTTCTTAGTCTACTTGTATGCCTGCTCTTACTTTATCACATACCATCTCATGCAGAGGTTGACATGTAAAGGTCAGGGAGGTTGTGGAACTTGTCCCCCCCCCCTCCAAGATTCTGTGAGGTTATAAAGGATTTCAGAGCCAATGTCTCAGAGATGAGTAGGTATATTGAGTCCACCTCCCTCTGTGTATCTCCTCAGTGTGATGACTCCTTTGGCAACAAATTCAGACGGTCGAAGTGCAGCCAGAAACTTCTCTGCTGCTGCCCATTCTTCCAAAGGTACCTAGTGAAGTTTCTTGAAGAAGAACCCTCTCGAAATTCTAGGTTATCCCTCCTCTGCTTGAAGCCTGTTACAAGGGATACTGTCAAGGCAGTCTAGGTTCTGCCCTGTCAGCTCCTAAAAGGTGGTCACCCTTTACTAGTAGTTACCTGGTTAGGGAAATTGCCTCAATAAATATTCCATTACTGACTTCCCCATGTGATTTCTTCTGTCCAGCACAAGTTCCAGAAACTGCAGCATTTTGTTACCAGCTGTGGACTCGAGGTTTAGGCAGGTGTGGTAAAATGGTCTACTCTGTTGACATGTTTGAGACAAGGGCACTGAACTCTTTCTCACCTGTTCCAGTTTGCTGAAATGTGTGTCCTTTATGTATTTATCATATGTTGGTCAGGTTAGTCCCACTAGGCTATTATCCTTTTTTAAGGGGAGAACTAAAGTGGTATTTGTACTACTAGGGTAAATTTGGTCAGAACAAGGGGCAACTTCCCCTAATCATTACAATACATGCTGTGGAATTTTTTTGCATCCATGTGAACTGTGATTAAGTCGAGCAGATGGGGCCTTGGTTTAACACCTCATCTGAAAGGCAGTGTACAGTAGTGCAACCTTAGGCATCCAGCAAGTCTGTGTGAGCTAAAAGAATTGTGGCATTGATCAGACTCTTGGCCTCCTCCCATGCCTCAGGGCCTAATACATGTGTTGTCATTGTTGCTGGGGCAGGTGATATCCCTAATACTAGCATGGCAGGAAGTTGAGAGTGACCACGTTGAGGCCTTGGGTGCATGCCAGCATACTGAGGCTACTAAGGCAGACTGCACTGCTAAACACAGACCCATACTATCTAGATCAAAACAGTTATTAATTGGCTTTCTCTGGCCAATGCTGACTGGGTCTCATCCCTCTACTTAGATTCATACACAGGACCTCTTCCAGCTAGCTCAAGATGTTTTGAAATTTTTAAAATCTAGGCAGCCAACCTTTGAAGAACCTTCAGTGTCAGGAGTACCCTCTGCTAGACGGAATAGAACCTTCTTCCTGGAGGTATTCAGCTATCTCAGATTCAGAGGTGGAAGAATTGGTGTAAGTGACCTAAAATGTATATAATTTCCTAACTGTACTCTGACATTGTGGATAACCTTTCCTCAGCCTCAACACCTGAGGATGTTACCCTGTGAAGAGTGTCTCCAAATGTGAGAGAGACCGTCAAATGGGAAGGCAAGGAGTTCTCTCGAGTTCAGATAAGATACATATATACACTTACTAGCCCACCCTGAATTAAATCATCTACCCATCCTTCCAATATTAGAAGTCGTGCATGATGCATTTTGTTGTGCATTTTTCAACCTGATTTCCAGCTCCCTGGCCCTAGGAAACTAGACCATTTGTACAAGGTCTGTGACTCCCACAAACATCTGTTTAAGAGCCCTGTTACTAATGCAGTAGTATTGTCCGTGGTTTTCATCTAGGAACCTGATGTGGCTGCAGACAAGCACACTATTCTCAATCACAGGGAGAGCATAATACACATCAACCAGTTAGACTTTAGGGGCGTCATCTGCCAGTTTCACATGTCAAAGTTCCAGGTGCCTGTTCTTCATCAGTTGAGACAGAAGGTAGCAGGAATGGAATGTAAGGGCCTTAAAAGGGAGATGTTTGATCTATTCAACCCCACTGACCAGGTTGCCAGACTCTGTAAATGATGTGGCTGTGATGCAGCAGATGCATCCTGCAGGGCAGCTGCTTTATGGTCTGTGGTTGAGAGAGCTACCCTGCAGGAGTCTGCTCTTCCAGAGAATGTGAAAGTAGAGCTTCTGAAGGTCTGACTGGATAAGGAGCTTCTCTTTGTCCCCCAGTGGAGAATGTGTTCAACAAGTTGGAGGAAATGGGAAAATTGTGAAATCCTTTCAGATTTTTTTTTTTATTCCTCAGCACCAAGGTACATTATAAATTTCCTCAGCAAAGGACTTTCTGCCATTTGTAAGATAAGTCTAATGTCCAAAAGGAGCAAAAGAGTTGTTACAGGAAAAATAGTGGCAAGCTGCTGATAACGAAAAGCCTGAAGGCCCTCAGGACAGCAATCAAATGGAGTAGCTATGACTTAGTGCAGCCTTCCCACTCCTACCGAAGCCTTCACATCCTTGTTCCCTCTTCCATTCCTACCCCAATCAAGAACTGGAGGCAGATTGTCCTTTGTGAAACAGTAGGAAGGTGCACACAGGACAAACAAGTTATTTAGGTCTTATAAAAGGGGTACAGTTCCATAAGAAGTTAATATAACAAGACATTCCCCCTGTTCCAGAGGATATTACAAATTAAAAGGGTTATGGGAGAGGGAACCATAAATAGGGCCTCAGAAAAAGAGTGAGAGGGGGGAGACTGTTTTACTGCAGGCTGTTTCTAGTCCCAAAAATAGAAGTCTTCTAAGGGCTACTTGCATGCCTGTCCAGACTGAATAAGTTTGTCTCAACATTTGAAGATTCTTTCATTATATATATTTCCCCCAATCCTCCCATGAGCCATTATGGTGACTTTAAATCTAAAAGATACCATAGCCAAGGTGAAGCAGTAGTTCCTAAGATTCAAAGGAGGGTTACCAGTTCACTCCCTTGCCTTTTGTCTTGTCTTCTGTATACCACATATGTAAAATATACCTGGCTCCAATCGTTGCCTTTTGCAGGACAAAGGGTATTTACCTCTAGCCCTTACCTGCATCACATACTCATTCAGGTTTAATCTATGCAGGAAATCAGATCGACTTTGGAAACTGTAATTCACTGAATCCAGTCCTTAAGACAAGTCTTCTGAAGTCTCCTTTGGATTCAGTTACACAAGTTATGTTTCCAGGATGTCTGCTGGATGCGCACAAGCAAAAGCTTTCTAACCTGCAGATGATACCATTTTAAATCCAACAATTCAAAAAAGATTTTTCAACTTGAGCCAAATCAGCTCCAGGAAATTCATTAAAGATGCATGGTCTCCTGCATATTTATGATTTTCCTGTTAAACAACACAAGGAAGATGCTAATGTTGCTTCAACAACTGATGATTTCAGCATGCACAGTCATTGCAGGCCCCAATCCACAGCTGCCTTGCATCAAGGAAGAACTGCCTTGGTGGATATGACAATTCTCAAACTGGATGGATGCTGAGCAGGAATGAATTCATCCCAAGTGAGGTGTACCAGAAGTAGAGCTTTTTGCTTCTCCAACAAAAAGCTGAACAAATATTGCAGCAGAATGCCCACGAGAGAGGCTTGGGACAGGTGCCATTCCATTCTCTGGGCAGGTTTGTATCCATATGCTTTTCCTCCTATACCCATTATCCCCAGTGTTACAAAAGATGAGGCAAGAGAGGTCAAAAATGCTACTACAATAGCACGATTTAGATTGGGTAACATAGGATGTTCATCGTGCATACAGCTGCAGTCATAACAGATGGGTTATCCTGCCATCAGGCGGGTCCTCGGTCAGCCGAATTCCAAAGTCTAGGTCCGGCGTCGGTTGTCGTCGCTTCCTCCCTGACGTCAGTGCGGCAGGGGTATAAGAGAGGCAGCCGACGCCATTTTCTTCAGTCTTTCTTGCCGCACGGTGCCCGAAGCAGAAGCAGTTCGCAAGTGCCGGTCGGCCAGCTCCTGAGATTTACGAACGTATTTCAGCCGAAGTCTTCTTGAAAGCTAGGTACCCCGTTGGGGAAACTTTTCTTGCCTCAGACTGATGTCAGACAAAGTTAATAATTGCATTTCATGTGGGAAGCAAATACCGCATAAGGATTTCCACTCTTACTGTATACCTTGCTTAGGCCCAGACCACGATGTCTCGGCCTACCGTTTTTGTGCTAGATTCAACAAATGCACTATTAAGCGTCGGGCGGAGTTCGCCCTTCACTTTTTTGGCAAAAAATTTAATTATATTATGTCGTCGGATTCTCCGACTCCAGTTTTGAGCAAAAAATGCAAAGATAAGGACCGGCTTACGAGGTCTGCACCACCTACTGATACCATGCTAAGGCCGACTACCGATTCTCCGGTACTCAGCGAGGCGCCTGCGCAGCCCTTGAGTACCGATGACAATGCATTACCGGTGTCTTCAGTACCCAAGGTCGCAGGCTCCTCGGCCCCCATTCCTATTACAGATACCGACACCACTCCTGGCAGGGAAAATCAGAATTTAGACAGGCCTGCCATTTCTCAAGGAGTCTTCAGGCCTTCCTCCTTCTCTATTAAAGCCTTCACTAAATCTAAAACAGCCATGAAAACCAAAAAAACAGGTTCCTCAGACACAGTCTCAAGGCACCATGCCTAAAAAACAGATCACAGTCTTTTAGAAAACAGACACAATGACTTCCCCCTACACCTGCCAAGCACAGCTTTAATGGCAGCACCTTTGGGCGGAAAACTGACATTATTCTCAAAAAATTGTCATATTGTTACAAAAGACAAATTGATTCTGGACGTTATAGACAGAGGCTACAGGTTCCGCTTTCACACCCTTCCAAAAATGAGAGGCATGCCAAACCTGCTACAAAATCAAAGGGCAGAGGCACAAAAACAAATTTCAGCTCTCATGGACATGAAAGCGATTCAAGAGGTACCTGCAAAAGAACAAGGTCAAGGGTTTTATTCCAGACTATTCCTGGTACCAAGGAAAGACAAAGATTGGAGACCTATCTTAGACCTATCCATCCTAAACACATATCTACAGGTGCCAAAATTCAAGATGCTCATATTACAGCAGCTTCTTCCCATGCTGGGCAAGGAGTCTTGGCTGGTAACATTGGACCTCAAGGAGGCATACCTGCATGTCCCTATCAGACAAGATTGCAGAAGATACCTCAGATTTCTTGCAGGTTCAACCCATTACCAATTCTCTGCATTGCCCTTTGGCTTATCTACTGCGCCCAGAGTGTTTACGAAATGCCTGGCATCAGTAATCGCTTTCTGCAGACTACAAGGGATACAAATCTACCCATATCTGGACGACTGCCTGATCCAAGCGGACAGCAAGGACATACTACTGCAGCACCTGGCATTTGTAATAAAACTGTTGAACGTCCTGGGATACACAGTCAACAAAAAGAAATCAAAGCTAATACCCTCTCAACAAATAATTTTCCTGGATGCCAGCTTGGATACCACCACTCAGATGGCCTACCTCATGCCAGACAATCAAGGGCGACTGTCTCAATACTTCATAAAAATGGCAACTTACACCAGGCTGACTGCAAGGAAAGTCCTGCAGGCTGTGGGATTCATGGCATCTTGCATCCTACTAATCCCATGTGCAAAGCTGCATATGAGGAAACTTCAATGGTACCTAAAAAACTTATGGTCTCAACACAGCCACAGCTTGGAAGCAATTATACCACTCATTCCATGCCTTCAAAAGGAATTTATGTGGTGGGCTCAAGCTTGCCAAAGAAACACAGGTCTTCCTTTCTGTGTACCTCAAGCAACTCAAATCATCACAACAGACGCCTCAGACTACGCCTGGGGAGCACACATGACAGATCAGTGCATTCAGGGAAAATGGGCACGAAAAGAGAAGTTCCTTCTCATCAACCAAAAGGAAATGCTAGCCGTGCAAAAGGTTATTATGACCTTCAAAGACCTAATGCATCCAGGCCATCTGTTAAGGACAGACAACACCACAGTGCTGTGGTACATAAACAAACAGGGGGTAACTCATTCATACCCCCTGTGCAGGCAAGCCATGACCCTATGGAACAAGGCACTGGAATTGAAAATTCAACTACAGGCACAATTCCTGCCAGGGAAGGAAAACACACTGGCAGACAACCTAAGCAGAATTATGACAGATCCACATGAATGGAAGTTGCATCCTCAAATTTTCACAAAGATAACTCAGGCATGGGGACAGCCAGACATAGATCTCTTTGCTACCCACAGAAATTGCCAGTTGAAAAAATTTTGTTCAAGGACCTATCATCCACAGGCCTGGAAAGTGGACGCACTTTCCTTCAATTGGGCAACATTGACAGTCTATGCCTTCCCACCTCTTCCTCTGCTGCCCAAAGTTCTATTAAAAGCCAGAGCAGAGAGGCCGAAAATGATTCTCATTGCTTCAAACTGGCCAAGGCAACACTGGTATCCACTCCTGAAGAGCCTGACACATTCCCCACCATGGATCCTACCTCTAGTCCCTCTTCTGTTGTCCCAACACAACTACAAAACTCTTCACAGCCATCTCAAAACTCTAAATCTAGCTGCATGGAGAATTCCTTGATTTCCCAACAGTTTCTCCTCTCCAAGGAGGTGCAGGATGTCATATTGGAGGCCAGAAGACCTTCTACTAGAAAGACCTACTCTGCCAAATGGAAATGATTTTGTGCCTGGAATCAAAAGAAGGGGCAGAATCTTTGGGTAATAAATATACCTCAAATTTTACAGTACCTAGCTGAGATGCTAAACAATGGACTTTCCTTCTCCATCAAGATCCACGCTTCAGCCATTTCTGCACAATACAACACAGATCCTCCTTTATTCTCTCATCCTCTCTTAAGGCAGTTCCTCAGAGGGGCAAAGAATATAAAACCCCCAAGGAAACTACCAGTCTCTGCTTGGCACCTCAACTTCGTATTGGAAAAGCTGACCCTTCCTCCCTTCGAGCCAGCTTCTTCATCAGAGTTACAGTACTTGTCATGGAAAACAGCCTTTCTTCTGGCTATCACCTCAGTTCGCAGGGTTTCAGAGCTACAGGCCCTCATGGCTGTGCAACCATTCATCATTTTCCGTCAGGACAGGGTTTCCTTACGAACCAACCCTACCTTTATGCCAAAGGGTAGTATCCAGTGTAGCTTTGAATCAGACTATCTGATTACCTTCCTTTTATCCTAATCCACAAAACAAAGGGGAAAGACTACTACATTCCTTGGACATTCACAGACAACTTTGTCATTATTTGGACAGGACAAAGCCATTCAGGAAATCTGAGCAACTCTTTGTGTCCTATGATGCAGGTGCTCAAGGAAAGGCTATTTCCAAACAGACAATTTCAAAATGGATAGCCCACTGCATACGCTTTTGTTACTCATTTCATGGAAAAACTGTGCATGTATGCATCAGATCCCACTCCACCAGAGTCACAGCTACCTCTGCAGCCTTCCTCAGGGGGGTCCCTACCAAAGATATTTTGGAAACAGCCACCTGGAGTTCAGTGCACACTTTCTCCAAGCACTATCACCTCCCACTATACTCTAAATCTAGAGCGGGCTTTGCCACAGCAGTCCTGCATGGCATCCTAGCCCCTCCTAGTTCCACTTAGTGCCTACCACCCTTACTTAGCTTTGGGATTCTACCCATCTGTTATGACTGCAGCTGTATGCACGATGAGCATAGTACAGTTTTGTACCTACCATAAATGTAGATGTTCGAGTGCTCATACAGCTGCAGTCCAGGTTTCCCTCCCTCCAACCCCTCTTAGGACAGGCCTTATGACAAACCCTTTTCATATAACCTTTTGGGGTACTCTTTTATGGTGTATTTGCTTACAACTACTGTTTTTGATTTATCTACATTGCATTTTTGCATAACATTATGTTTGCCTTCCTTCTGGGGGCACTTGACATCTGGGGCAAGAAAAACTGAAGAAAATGGCGTCAGCTGCCTCTTTTATACCCCTGCCGCACTGATGTCAGGGAGGAAGTGACGACAACCAACGCCGGACCTATACTTTGGAATACGGCCGACTGAGGACCCGCCTGATGGCAGGATAACCCATCTGTTATGACTGCAGCTGTATGAGCACTCGAACATCTACATTTATGGTAGGTACAAAACTGTACTTTCTCCCTTCTGCTGAGTCTAGCAATAGAAGAAGTGTCCCTGTTTCTCAGGATGTGGACTTCTTAACTGAAAGTTTGCCAATGTGGATGGTTTAGCACTTCTCATCCAGGAATAATACTCTCTGAGGACATGCTGCACATTATTAGGAGGACAGGGAAACCCAACATAAGAAAAGTTAGTAGCTCTGGTCCTCGCTTAACTGTCAGACCTGTAAAAAGCAAGGTTGTCTTATGCCTCTCTTTGAAGGAACATGACTCAGCCTTTACCACCTGTCTGCCTCTAGACCCCCCTTTTTCTCCCAGTTGCCCCATGAAACAGTTTCTCAAAGAGAAGTTGCATCTAAGGCCCCCGAAAAAGATGTTTCTTCATCATTGAACCATAACTTTGTGTTTGAGAACCCCCCCCCCCCTGAACTTGCTGCTTCCACCTCAATAAAATTTCTGTTTTGGAAGGCTGCTCTTCTAGTAAAATCAGTATCACCAGATCAGATATCAGTTATGCAGGCTATCATGTGCTATGAACCTTTCTTGGTATTTTACAAGGACAAGGGTCATCCTCTGTACCAATCCATCCTTCATGCCTAAGGTGATTACAAAGCTTTCTTTAAATCAGGTCATCCACTTTCATATATTTTTCAATCCCTTTAAAACAAGGGAGGGAATCTTGGATTTCCTAGATGTTCAAAGACCATTATGATTCAGGTGGACAGTGCAATGCAGTGTAGAAAGCCTGACCCGGATCTTCAATACTTTTGTGAAAGGCAGAGAGAGAGTGGAAATGTGTTAACAAATGGGTGGTATCTAACTGGATAGCCCACAGCATTGCTTTCTGTTATACTAATCTTGATAAACCAGTACCAAGTAAGGTGAAAGTTTATTCTACCAGGGCCACAGCTACCAATGCAGCCTTTCTTAAAAGGGTCATTATGCAAGCCATTTTGAAAGCAGCTACCTTGTCTTAAGTGCAGACCTTCGCCAAGCATGACAATCTAGCCAGCATTTCCGAGGCAGGCATTATGGTAGCCATGTGCCAGCGGATTGTATCTTCTGACACTTCAAAAGGCCAGCTATCCACTGTTCCCTAAGCTATGGGAGTTATCCCAAGAGTCTGTACTGCAGCAGTAAACTGATTGGCAGTCATTCTGTCATCCTTTTATTCAGGTTATATGGTATTTAACTTTGTAAACTGCCTCTGTTTCCATAATCATTGTTATACTTCTATATTTTATTCATTTTATATTGTTTCATCAGCTCTTTATGCTTAGCCACATCAGTGAAAATCTTATTAAATTTGCTTTTAACAGACAAGAAGTAGCATGTACTTGTTATCTTAGCAATCAGTTTTTCACTGGCTAATTTATATTCGTTTATAGTGACCTGAGTGCACCTTGTAAGTATTGTCACATATTCTAAAACCAGAGTTACTGAACAAGCACTTCATAGTTTTCTTCAATGCTATGTTGTTGTTGTATCTTTTGGCTTTTCCCGGTTAGGGGTCGCCACAGCGGAACTAAGGTCTGCTAATGATTGGCAGTAGATTTTTACGTGCCGAGTTGACAGCTCTGACACACAACCTTCAACGAAGGTACGCCCATTCACGCATGTCTCCACACAGAAGATGCTCTAGCTGAGAATCAAACAGGACGTCGTCGTACTGTGAGATGACAACGCTACCACAGCACCACCACCACAGTCTGAACTTGTAAAATTCTGAAGCTTGTTGGCACACATTTAAAATGCAGTTTTCAAAAAAAATTATTTCACTGAATTTTCTCAAGTCCTTACACTTTTCTATTTTATTGAGCAAATGTTCAATATCTGTAGTAATATGCAGAGTTCAAAATATGACTGAATGGATCTTTTATTCAACATCTTCATTTGCTACATAAAAAAGGGTTTGGAATTGACTATAGATACTCAACTAGGGACCAGCAAAGGTTCCTGCATTTATGAGATGCAAAAACAATCCAAACCCTCCCAGTAATGCACTTCCTAAAAAAATATATTTAACTGAAAGATAAACTCTTATTCTGATTTTATGGATTTTGAAATCATTTGATGATAAAAAACCAATAAAATCTGCAACATAACTGTCTCATCTTAAAATTGTATAATCATACTTGCAAATTCACATTTAAGAATGCAAGCACTTAAAAATATAAGCATTGAAATAAATAAATAAAATAGTTCATAACTTAACTCAGAAGCATAAAGGTTCATTGCATGTTCATCTCTCTGATGCTTCATATCTAGGGTATCTTGCTCTTAGTTCAAGCTTAATTATTTTCATTCATAGTTCATTTAGCCCTAGTTATATTCTTGCTCTTAGCAGTAACTAGAATAAGTGCCAATATGTTTTCTGTCAAGCAGTAAATCAGTACCATTGTTTCTCTCAATTAGGCATACATTCTCAAGTACAAAGAACTATAAAAGCTCATAAATCAGTGTGTTTCTATGTTTGTGCTGAGCATATATGATGTCCTTCCATATCACTGTTGCAGTATTTTTTACAATAGAAACGCTAGTTTTTTTTTTTTTTTTGCATAGTTTTTGATTGACTGTAACTTATCTGTGGATAGTTGTTTTTCGACCCACGCTGGCTAGGTTGGATTGCTCATAACTGGTTAGTCTGCTTCTGCTACGACAGTATTTAGTATCGCTTTCACGACCCTCATGAAGGATCAGAGGTATACTGCCTGTAAATCCTAAGACCACTATCTTATTTTGGGATACTCTGGGTTTATTCTGTACTGCGCTGAGCTGTTCTTGTGATTGTATGCTCACTGTCCTTGCCCACTTGTTTTTAGGCTTGAACTGATTATTAACAGCGTTGGTGCTTACTTGCCTAGTACATGTTGTATGCGAACTCCTGTTCTCTGCATGTAATGGCCAACAACACTGGATTTAGCCTATCTCATAAGTAATACTATGATTATAGCCCACTCGGCTATTGTAAACTGCGCCACCCACGTGGTTTGGAACCGAGCATTCTGTCTTGTGTTCTTCTTTTCTAATTACAGCCCTGCTAGCGAACACTGGTTCCTACGACTATATGGCTGTAAATTAGCCCAACCTAAAACTCATAGTGATTCTTCAGCTGGTTCAGATGTTTTCAACCATGCCACCCACACAGAGCAGGTCGAAACAGTCCGGTGAATCTTACAATACTTACAGCCGTACAGGCTAACTCCCTTTCTAGTGACATTTGTTGTTGTGACTGTGAAAATGTTTTGTTTTAAGCATTTAAGGCGCATACAGCTAAAACACCTTTTACAACTATGCCACCCACGTGGAACTAATATGAATCCCTGTGAAACTCTAATTGAGGCTCACAACCTTGTATGACTGGAAATGAACATGCTCACTTGAGAACCTCAACTGAGTGTTCTATAGTCGCTCATTCCATCCCTATTGCTTAGCTTCCACTTTCAGGCTATTTCTGGAATAACATATATCCTATCTTGCCTGGACTGCTAAATGCTAACCTTATTCAGTGTATTGTTTTTGCTTTTGCTCCTCTGAAACTGTCCTGAATGCTAGCCCTCTGCTTTTGCTAGAGACATGCGTAAAATGCCTAATGTATGCATCTATCTAGCTCATAATTAAATGCAAATGTTGTAATATTGTATTTGCAACTACCAAAATGACTACTCCTTTGAATTGTTAGAGATTTGCTTAGATTGCATAGATATATGTAACTACCTCATATTTAAATGTGAATGCTTGATATGTTGCATTTGTTACTGCTAACTTTTACTGCTGTTTATCTACTGAATACTAACTTGTCTCTTCTGTATATTTGTCTCCCTTCCTGCCCTAAGTACCCAGCTCAACTTTCTCCTGCTTCTATTATAACCAATTACCTACCTGGTGAAATAAGACTCCTATCCAAAGTCCAGCGACCTCAACTTCCAGCTTCCATTCTCAGCACCCTCTAACAAGGAAGAAAGAAAGAATGTTATGGGCTAAGTCCACATTGTAAATCAGACCCCTGTCTACTACTTGCTTTAGGGCTGCAAAGTTCACAGTGAGCTTGAGCAGCCAGCTCCCCCTTGCCTCTCCTCTCTATCCACCCAACAGCCAACCCACCTCCCCTCTTTCCTAGACTCCCTCTTACTATACATCTCTTCTACCACAGCTCCACTCCAGTTTGTTCCCTTACTCACTCTCCTACAATACCAGTTTCTTCTTTCTAGGTTGCACTTTAATCCTATCCATCTTTCTCTGCCTCTCTCTGCTCTACCCTCTGTAATCTCAACTACTTTCTTATGCCCTTGATCTGATCCTCTCCACACTCACCTTGTACCTTCTTAGTACTTTACCCCTCTGGTTCTCCTTTTCGGTATACTCCTGTACCATCCCAGTTCCTCTGCACACAGATCCTACCCTTCTAACCTGTAGCTGCTTTGCTGATAGTTTTTCCTCTCTAACTTCTATTCCTGGTTTCTACCTGCTCCGTTAGCCCTGCGGGCTCACTCCGCTCCCCCACCCACCCCCAGTGCATCTAGATTTATACCACCTAACCACTCCTACTTCCTCTACAACCTCAGAACTCCACCCCTTCCTCTTCCTATTTCTCCTCCCACTTTCATATAACCACCACTTCATATCCCTCCCTCCTCCTTATTCTATACCTCTACATTGCTTATCTATACCTCAACATGCCTAGTAAATATTCATCTTTCCCAATTCAACTACTCCTCCTCCTGAACCTTACCTATATCTACTGTCTTACCCAACCTCATCCAATCACCTACTCACCTCTCTCACAAACAACCTTCACAATCCAAGTGTTTCAGCTCAATTTCCCCTGAACTGTATCCCTTCAGCAATAAACTATGTCTTCGTTTCAAACTACTCTCCCCTCTGGAAACCTCATCAACTACTCTACCCTCCATACCTCCCACTACTCCATCTATTTATTCCTCTCAATCCAAACAACCCAAATACCTCCTCTACTTAACTCAACTTCTAAATTCAATACTTTTATCCGGTGATATACACCCTAACCCAGGCCCACCCCCCTCCTCCTCTAGCAATAAATCCATCCTACTTGCAGCTCTTAATGCACAAAGTTTAGCTAACAAAATTCCAAATCTCCATGCCTGGCTACTCCATAACAAACCAGACATCCTAGCTATATCTGAAACCTGGCTAAAACCAAATGTAAAAAATGAAGAGATATTACCACCCAATTACTCTATCATGAGAGCAGACAGAACCAATAAAAGGGTGGTGGTGTGGCTCTAATCTACTCCTCCTCCCTATCTATAACACCTTACAATAAAACCATACCAAGGTTCACTAATGCAGAAGTAATACTAGCTCACCTTCAGCTAAATAAACATAAATCTATATATATAGCCTCTCTCTATTCCCAGAGACAATGTCCCAATACTCGAAGAATTTCTCTCCTGGCTATCAACTAACGTCTGTAATGAAACTATAATCATGGGAGACACCAATATTAATTGGTCTTCCATTCAGTCCCCTACTCACCCCCTCAACATCAACCTATACAACTACTCCCAACTCATCAACTCCATAACTAGACCAACAAAAGACTTCACTAGTGGCAGCATTTTAGACTGGATTTTAGTATCCCACCCCCACAACTATCCCGACAGTGGAACACTCCCTGACTCTCTCAGTGACCACCTTCCCATCTTTACAAGACGTTCTCCCTCTCCCTTGCTAGCTTCTCATACTTACTTAACTACCCAATGTCATAAAAACTTTAACCCTGAGGCTTTCTCTGCCACACTTAAATCACTTAACTGGTATCCCTTAAAAACTCTACCACTTGCAAATGCAATAACTCACTTTAATACAACCTTCCTGCATCTCCTAGATATTCATGCTCCATTAATAACCAAAATAATAAAAAAGAAAACCTCCCCCTGGATTACTAAAAGTACTCTTGCCACCATGCGACTTAGAGATAAAGCCTGGACACTATTCCAGAAATACAAATCTACATCTAACCTTAATGTATACAAAACTCTTCGCAACTCAGTTAAAAAGCTTATCTCAGCAGACCGTCGAAACTACTTTGTTCAACTTCAAGGTAACCATACCACTAACCCACAAAAATTATGGAGAGGTATAGTTACCCTCTTAAAACCTGGTACCACAGAAAACCCTAACCCCTCCCCAAATGTACAAGACTCAGATCTTGCTACCCAATTTAATTCTTTTTTCATTGACTCCATTTCCAAACTGACCTCTTCTTTTTCAAATAACAATCTGCCTCCTACCTCCACTTCTCCTCTCTCATCCTCCCTCCCAAATCCTTTCTCCCATTCCTCACACTCTCAACCCCCACCATTTTTCATTAAACCTATACCCACTTCTACTATAAGAAAACTCCTGCAGAAACTAAAACCATGCACCAATGCCCCTGATAACATTCCCTCATTTTTCCTCAGCATAGCTGCTGATGCCATTGCCCTCCCTATCAGCATCCTAATCAACCGCTCTATCCAGGAAGGTCTTGTTCCTGAAATCTGGAAAAAAGCTTACATCATTCCCCTGCACAAAGGTGGAAATAATACTAACATTTCCAATTTCCGTCCCATTGCTATTCTCTCTCCCATTTCTAAGATCCTAGAGAAATGTATCCACCTCCAACTCCTCCCCCATCTCTTAGACAATAACCTATTAACCCCCACCCAGCATGGCTTCAGACCCCATCATAGCACTATGACTGCCCTCCTTTCCTTCCTTGAAACTGTGAATAAAGCTAGAGATTCTGGCCTCACTGTATCTACCATCCTTCTCGATCTCTCAAAGGCCTTCGACACTATCTCTCATAACCTACTTCTTACTAGACTATCTAACCTAAACCTCTCCCCCTCTTCCCTCAAATGGTTCACCAGCTATCTCTCAAACAGGCAACAAGCTGTCATATGGAAAAAGGCCACCTCCTCTTTTCTTGCCACCCCCACAGGTGTCCCACAAGGTTCAATACTGAGCCCCCTACTTTTCAACATTTTCATTAATGACTTTTACCGCTCTATCCATGATTCCACAATCATCTGTGCTGCCCCATCTATTCCAACTCTCCTAAAACTAACTCAGGATGCTTTCTCTACCACAGAACTCTGGATGAAAGACAACCATCTAGCACTCAATGCTGCTAAAACTAAACTTATGATCTTTACCTCTTCTACAACTAAGACTTTCGACCGAAACTTATTCTCCATTACCAGCCAAAATTCAACACCTCTAGAGCTGGTAACTGAAACCAAACTACTAGGAGTTCAAATAGATGAAAAGCTCAAATTCAACTCCCATCTATGACTAAACATAAAAAAACCCCACCAAAAACTTGGCATGCTCTATCGACACAATCGGTTCCTCACCTCAACTACTAAACTTACTCAGCTTACTCTTTCTACTTCCTTTCTCTTACCCTCCCTTCTCTATGGAGCCCCTCTTCTAACAAACCTACAGTCATCACTCAAAACCAAATTGTCCTCTTGTTACAATAAAATAGCCAGATTCGCTACTAGCAGCAAATCCTCAACCCATCACTGTGAATCTCTTCACAAACTAAACTGGCTTGAACTTCCTAACTACCTCTCCTACACTCAGCTCACCTATGCTCATAAACTCATTTTCCAACCTTCCCTCTGTCGCTCTCTCTCCACTACCTTTAAAATGCACCACACACAAAGGCTTCTCAGATCTAACAATCAAAACCTTATAGAAGTGTACAGACCCCTCCACCCCCCAGGACAATACCTCCTATCGCACTCTCTTGCACGCCTATGGAACTCCCCCCCCCCCCCATTCGTACCACTTCTAGCCTCCCATCCTTTAAAAAATCACTCCATTGTTATCTAACTTCCACATGGGAATGCTCCTGCTCCCATCCCTCATAACTTACACTTACTTCTACACTGTTCCCTTCCTTTTCTCTTCCCAGGTAACAATTTCTTGTTTCCTTCTCTTATATAACTCCTTACTAGTATCGAGCAACTCCCTTCCTTTCTGGAAAAAAAAAAAAAAATTTTTTTAACTTTGATTGAAACAATTTTTGATCAGTTGGTGTTTACCTCTGTAGTCATCATGTATTTTATGTGTGTATATTAATTTTAGACTTGCTTACCTCTGTAATCTTCATGTAATCTATGTTATCGATGTTTGTATATTAACCTTGTGTAATCTGTATGTGGAGCTTTTCTCCCCAGGACTCCATTGAAAACGGGTTCTTCTGGCCCAATGGACTATCCTGGTTTAACAACTGCAAATAAATAAATAAATAAAATAGGGATCCCCTACCAAGGGCAGCCCATCTGGCAAGTATACCAAAGCTGTCAGGTTGTAATGGGTAAGCTGTACATCACACGTATGCTCCCCATGCATGGCATGGAGCATGAAGATGATGTCCAGATGGGCCATCTTCAGAACTACTTTGCTGCCAGTCCAAACATCACCTTCAGTCATCAGTCTGAACACTTGTTCATCTGCTGGTTGCCACGCCACTTTCAGATAAGTGCCCTGTTGGGGTTTTTTGGTATTGTATGTCTTTTTTGACTCTGGTTACTGGTTTCATGGCATCCAGAATGGGAAATGCCAGTGTGGGAGACAGATTCCCCAGAAAGATTGTCACAAGCAGTCTTTATTTTGCTTAGTTGCTTTCCATGACCATACTTGTGCTTTTTGGGAACAAAGCAAAGTAGACCAGGTGAATGAAAGTTGGTAAAACCAACAAAGTGAATCAGCAAAAAACTGATATAACCAACCAACCACAGCTGTAAAATAAATCAGTTTATTTGGTAAGGACGTTTGTGCACTCACTATGCACTTCTTCAGACCATATAATAGCAAATAAAACATGCACTTCTATACCATACAGATCAATAAAACAATTAATTAATGCAGAAGTCCATGAGCTCTCAATAATGGCTTTAAAGGTATATTACCATTCAAGCCAGGAGCTCTATGTGCCTGAGAAGTATTTATTCATTTTGTCTCTACCACTTCAACTCTATTAACAATATCTTCCCCCTCTAAAATCAGACATAAATAACTGCAAGGCTAAAAAACTAAAACTATGATCCCTAAAAGCTGCAATATGTTTATGCAATGCAATGCAATGCAATGCACTTGTAGTAATTTTATTATGAATACCAATTTTATACCAATATGCTCTCTGGAGTGATTAGTCTTCCCAACATAGAAACATGTGCAATCATTACAATATGCCAAATAAGATTAGGACTAGTGTATCCAGTCATTGGATGTATGTACGTCTTCTGATCTGAAAAGTAACTACACGCTTTGCACATTCTATAAGAATATGTGCCTAACCTATCTGATAGACTATTCTCTTGACTTATTGTGGCATTAGCATAACTGCCTCTTAAGGGATAAATTGTTCTTAAAACAAAAAGTTGGTACAGGACCCACTGTACCCCCAGTCATATCATTGGCTAAAAGAACTGGCCAGTTTGTATCTGTAACACATATCCTACGTATGTCATCTGTAAAAGTTAGTGTCACTCTGCCACCAACATTAGTATACACCCTGCTATCTCTATATCTATTAGAGAAGTATAGTTTAAACTCAAAAAACAGCAGCAATTGCCAGGCTAGGTGTAAAACTCAACTAAAACTCGAAAGGAACACCACTAAGCACAAAGACAAAAAATATTTTACACACATTATATATATATATATATATATGTGTGTGTGTGTATATATATATATATATATATATATATATATATATATACATACACACAAACATATTACATATGCATACTTGATTTTAGTTTAGTTTTGAATGTCATATAAAGAATACGTATAATTTTTTTTTTTACTTGTGTGTTTTAAATTTTATCTTCTTCTTCTTTCGGCTTTTCCTGGTTAGGGGTCGCCACAGCGGATCACCTGTCCACTCATGATTGGCAGTGGATGTGTTTTAAATTTTATAAAGTGCTTAAATAGTTAATTTTAGGTATATTGAATTTTAGTTCCACCTAAGTGTTGATTGGACAGTGTTTTATTGCATTAAATATTTAAATGAGGAGTATTGATGTTCATCGTGCATACAGCTGCAGTCATCACACTTGGGTTATCCTGCCATCAGGCGGGTCCTCGGTTGGCCGAATTCCAAAGTCTTGGTCCGGCGTCGGTTGTCGTCGCTTCCTCCCTGACGTCAGCGCGGCAGGGGTATAAAAGAGGCAGCCGACGCCATTTTATTCAGTTTTTCTTGCTGCGCGGTGCCCAAAGCAGAAGCAGTTCGCAAGTGCCGGTCGGCCAGCTCCTGATTTACGAAAATTATTTCAGCCGAAGTCTTTAAAGCTAAGTGCCCTGTTGGGGAAACTTTTCTTGCCTCAGACCGATGTCAGACAAAGTTAATAATTGCATTTCTTGTGTTAAGCAAATACCACATAAGGATTTTCACTCTTACTGTATACCTTGCTTAGGGCCAGACCATGACGTCTCGGCCTGCCGTTTTGTGCTAGATTTAACAAGCGCACTATTAAGCGCCGGACGGAGTTTGCCCTTCATTATTTTGGCAAAAAATTTAATTATATCATGTCGTCGGATTTACCAACACCAGTTACAGGGAAAAAAGGGCAGACACCCGAGGCCTGCCCCGAGTACTGAGATCACGCTAAGGCCGACTACCGGTTCTCCGGTTCTCAGCGAGGTGCCTACGCAGCCCCTGACTACCGATGAAACTATTTTACTGGCGACTTCAGTACCCGAGGTTGCAGCTTCCTCGGTTTCCATTCCCACTGCAGATACCGATGCCACTCTTGGCGGAGAAATGGAAAGGTTAGCGAGGCCTGCCAGTTCTGAAGGCGTTTTCAGGCCTACCACCTTCTCTATTAAATCGTTCTCTAAATCTAAAGCTCCAATGAAAATTAAAAAAACAGGGTCCTCAGACCCCCTCTCAAGGCCCCATGCCTAAAAAACAGATGCTTAAAATGGCTGAGGATTTGATTACACTCATCAGGGGTTCTCAACCCCCCTCAGACAAAAGACCCAGGTTGGAGGAAGACATCCCTTCCTCAGACCAGGCTTCTATTACCTCAGACCTTTCTGAGGACCAGGACTACACCTATTCCCCATTTGAAGACTCTGATGCTGAGGAGTCTATTCCCTCGGTCCCCCCCCCCCGAGGACTACTCTTTTGGGGAAACCCTTCATACATTGAGAGAGCACTTCAACTGGGAAGGCCAAGATTACTCAGATTCCAAGAAAAGGCTCAGGGAATTTCTGCTGCTTCCCCAGCATAGGCCCCTGGCTATTCCTTCTGTCTTAGATATTTTGGATGATGTGTACGCAGAAGCCAGTCTTAATTCAGACACTTTACCTCCTGCCCCTGTTAAACCAGATGGATATTACCGGGTTCCTGATTCTCACCAGTTCCTTTATAAAAGCCCTTCTGCTGACCCAGAAACTATTTATCAGGGTCCCAAGGGGGTTAAGGCCTCTACTGCTAAAAACCCTTTACCTTCAGAGAGAGATTCCAGAGCATTAGAAAGGTGGGGGAAAAAGGTGTACACATCCGCCACTTTAACCATGAGGGCATTAAACTGTCAGTTTCATATGTTAAAGTACCAGCAGTTCTTGCTATCTCAGCTGAAAAGCAAAATGACACCAACAGAACAACCAGATTTGAAAGAGTTGCAGGATTTGTTGCATGGAGCAGAACAAGTGGGGAAACATACCTTACAGTGTGGTTTTGATGCTTTAGAGGCCTCATGTAGAGCTGCTGTCACTGGGTCTGTCATTCGTAGACATGCTTTGCTCAAAGAGCAAACCTTACCAGATCATGTCAAAGCAAAGTTATTAGATGCACCACTACAAAAAGATGTATTGTTTGGTGTTAAAGTGGAGGAGGTACTAAAGAAAATGGAGGAAAAAGTGAAATCTATGCAGACCGTTAAAGATTTCTTGCAAGTGCAGCCTCCACGCTTCAGCAGAAACTGGCCTTCAAAAAATTGGTCCTTTCCAGCCACGGACAGACCCCAAAGGGGTAGATACAGATGCCCAAGGGGTAGAGGACAACCTCAAGGATATTACAGAGCTAGGCAGTGGCAAGCACCAGCCCCAAGAGGAGGAGAAGATAGACCACAGTCATTTAGAAAACAGACACAATGACTTTCTCCTATGCCTGCCAAACAAAGCAATAATGGCAGCACCTTTGGGCGGAAAACTGGCCTTATTTTCAAAAAACTGGCACATTGTTACAAAGGACAAATGGATTCTGGATATTATAGACAGAGGCTACAGGTTCCACTTTCACACCCTTCCATAAATGAGAGGCATGCCAAACCTGCCACAAAATCAATGGGCAGAGGCGCAAAAACAAATTTCCGCTCTCATGGATATGAAAGCAATTCAAGAGGTACCTGCAAAAGAACAAGGTCAAGGTTTTTATTCAAGACTATTTCTGGTACCAAGGAAGGACAAAGATTGGAGACCCATCTTAGACCTATCTATTCTAAACATATATCTAGAGGTACCAAAATTCAAGATGCTCACATTACAGCAGCTTCTTCCCATGCTGGGCAAGGAGTCTTGGCTGGTAACGTTGGACCTCAAGGAGGCATACCTGCATGTCCCTATCAGACAAGATTGCATGAGATACCTCAGATTTCTTGTAGGTTCAACCCATTATCAATTCTCTGCATTGCCCTTTGGCTTATCTACTGCACCCAGAGTGTTTACGAAATGCCTGGCATCAGTAATTGCTTTCTGCAGACGAGGAATACAAATCTACCCATATCTGGATGACTGCCTGATCCAAGCGGACAGCAAAGACATTCTATTGCAGCATCTGGCATTTGTAATAAAACTGTTAAACTGCCTGGGGTACACAGTGAACAAAAAGAAATCAAAACTAATACCCTCTCAACAGATAATTTTCCTGGGTGCCAGCTTAAATACAATGGCCTAGATGGCTTACCTCACGCCAGACAAACAAGGGCAACTGTCTCAATACTTCAACAAAATGGCAACTTTAACCAGGCTAACTGCAAGGAAAATCCTGCAGGCTCTGGGGTTCATGGCATCTTGCATCCTACTAATATCATTTGCAAAGCTGCATATGAGGAAACTACAATGGTACCTAAAAAACTTATGGTCTCAACACAGCCAAAGCTTGGAAACAATTTTACCACTCATTCCATGCCTTCAAAAGGAATTTTTGTGGTGGGCTCAAGCATGCCAAAGAAACATGGGTCTCCCTTTCTGTATACCACAAGCAAGTCAAATCATCACAACAGACGCCTCAGACTATGCCTGGGGAGCACACATGGCAGATCAGTGCATCCAGGGAAAATGTTCCTAAAAACAGATGCACCTACACATCAACCAAAAGGAGATGCTAGCTGTGCAAAATTCTCTTATGACCTTCAAGGACCTACTGCATCTGGGCCAGCTATTAATAAGGACAGACAACACCACAGTCATGTTGTACATAAACAAACAGGGAGGGACGCATTCATACCCCCTGTGCAGACAAGCTATGACCCTGTGGAACACAGCATTGGAATTACAAGTTCAACTGCAGGCACAATTCCTGCCAGGGAAGGAAAACACACTGGCAGACAACTTAAGCAGAATTATGACAGACCCACATGAATGGAAGTTGCATCCTCAAGTCTTCTCAAAGATAACTCAAGTATGGGGACAGCCAGACATAGATCTATTTGCTACCCACAGAAATTACCAGTTGGAAAAATTCTGCTCAAGGACCTATCATCCACAGGCCTGGAAAGTGGACGTATTCTCTTTCAATTGGGCAGCATTGACAGTCTATGCCTTCCCTCCTCTACCTCATTGCTCCAGACTGGCCATGACAGCACTGGTATCCTCTCCTAAAGAGCCTGTCACACTCACCTCCATGGATCCTTCCTCAAGTTCCTCTTCTGTTGTCCCAGCACAACTACAAGACCCTTCACAGCCAGCTCAGAACTCTAAATCTAGTTGCATGGAAAATACTTTAATTTGCCAACAGACTCCCCTCTCCAAAGAGGTACAGGATGTCATCTTGGAGGCCCTCTACTAGAAAAACCTACTCCGCCAAATGGAAACGATTTTCCTCCTGGAATCAAGCAAAGGGCCAGAATCCTTGGGTAATAAATATACCTCAGATTTTACAGTACCTAGCTGAGATGTTAAACAGTGGCCTTCCCTTCTCTTCCATCAAGATCCACGCTTCAGACATTTCAGCACAATACAATACGGATCCTCCTTTATTCTCACATCCTCTATTAAGGCAGTTCCTCAGAGGGGCAAAAAATATAAAACCCCCATGGAAACCACCAGCTCCACCTTGGGACCTCAACTTCGTATTGGAGAAGCTGACACTGCCTCCTTTTGAGACAGCTTCTTCAGCAGAGCTACAATACTTGTCATGAAAACAGCCTTGCTTCTGGCTATTACCTCAGCATGCAGGGTTTCGGAGCTACAGGCCCTCATGGCTGTGCAACCATTCATTATTTTCCATCAGGACAGGGTTTCCTTACGAACAAACCCTACCTTCATGCCAAAGGTAGTATCTAGTGTGGCTTTGAATCAGACTATTCATTTACCTACCTTTTATCCAAATCCACAGAACAAAGGGGAGAGGCTACTACACTCCTTGGACATTCACAGGCAACTTCGTTATTACTTGGACAGAACAAAGTCATTCAGGAAATCTGAGCAGCTCTTTGTGTCCTAAGCTACAGGTGCTCAAGGAAAAGCTATTTCCAGACTATTTCAAAATGGATAGCCCACTGCATATGCTTTTGTTATTCATTTCATGGAAAATCAGTGCCTGCATACATCAGATCCCACTCCACCAGGGCTACAGCTACCTCTGCAGCTTTCCTCAGGGGGGTCCATACCAAGGACATTTTGGAAGCAGCTACTTGGAGTTCAGTGCGCACTTTCACCAAACACTACCACCTTCCACTATACTCAAAATCTAGAGCGGGCTTTGCCACAGCAGTCCTGCAGGGAATTCTAGCCCCTCCTAATTCCACTTAGTACCAGCCACCCTTACTTAGCTTTGGGATTCTACCCAAGTGTGATGACTGCAGCTGTATGCACGATGAACATAGTACAGTTTTGTACCTACCATAAATGTAGATGTTCGAGTGCTCATACAGCTGCAGTCCAGGTTACCCTCCCTCCATCCCCTCTTAGGACAGGGCTTATGACCAACACCTTTAACATACAACCTATTTGGGGTATTCCTTCATGGTGTATTTGCTTGCAACTACTGTTTTGATTTATTTACTTATGTATGTTTGCATAACATCATGTATTGCCTTCCTTTCTGGGGGCACCTGACATCTGGGGCAAGAAAAACTGAAGAAAATGGCGTTGGCTGCCTCTTTTATACCCCTGCCGCACTGATGTCAGGGAGGAAGCGATGATGACCATCGCCGGACCAAGACTTTGGAGTTCGGCCGACCGAGGACCCGCCTGACTGCAGGATAACCCAAGTGTGATGACTGCAGCTGTATGAGCACTCGAACATCTACATTTATGGTAGGTACAAAACTGTATTTTCCTTGAGTTGTGTTTCTGATGGTCTTTGTGACGAATAGCGACTATTAAAGTATTAACTACACTAATAACCTTAACCTTACTTGGCGTCTGTGCTTAGTGGTGTCCCTTTCAAGTTTTAGAAGTATGGTTTAGCAGCACCTTTCTTGGGCCTTTTTAATATCACCCACTGAAGAAAACAATTCCTTACCCAAATAGCCTTTCTCACTAAAATTATTATATAGATCCAACAGTGCTTGTTCAAACATGTCATCGGTATGTAACCTTGACACCCTATAAGCTCGACATTTAACTATATTCTGATAAACATATCCAGGATGCATGCTGATGTGATGTAAAAGATAATTTTTTCCAGGATGCCTTCCTGAATAATCTAGTCTCAAGAAACCCATCCCTATTCTTAATGAGCTGTACATCTAAAAAATCACTATCATCATATGATACATGTTTAGTAAGAAAGTTACTACGAAATGAAAGAGTACTTTCAAGATATTTTATAAATTGATCCAAAAGGTCAATAGAGCCTTTCCATAACAAAAAAGATATAATTCACAAACCTTCTAAAATACCTTATATGTGCTGAAAATCTATGAGCCCCATAAACAAATTCTTCCTCCCAATGTGCCATAACCAAATTGGCATAACTATTGACACATGCTGTACCCATAGCAACACCCATCTTCTGCAAATAAATCCGCACATTAAAAGCAAAAACATTATTCTCTGAAATAAGATCCAACAAAAAACAAAAAAAATCATAGCATTAGAATATTGAGTGTGCTTAGAAAGAAACATCCTAGCCAATTCAAATCCCTCTAAATTAGGAATAACTGTGAGTAATGTACATAAATCCAGAGTAACCAGTAAACACTGGGAGACATTCAACTGACCAGCAGATTCAGAGTATGAAGAAAATGTTTGTCCCTAAAAACAGAAGAGACCTTATCTACCACGAGTCTCAATTTGTTCTCAACAAATATCGACAGGGTCTCAGTCATCCATTCTTTACCAAATACAGTTGGTCATAGTGGAGGTTTTCATGCATTTTTGTGGACCTTGGGAAGGCCATGAATGATAGGTATCAAAGGTTTCTCCACCTTCAAATATTCTTGTGCTTTTTGCCAGGCCTTTGTCCTCACAACATTGTGTAGTTGCATCTCCTCAGCTATTTATTTAGAAAACCAATGTCTTAAGCTGTTAGCTAAAGGACACCATGGAAGGATCTTCATGGCCAAGGGTCAATTGTGTGTGAGGAAGGCAGCCAAGAAAGCATGGTTTGATTTTTTTATGCTCTGCCACCTCTTAACGGACATCTCTCTTGATGCTAGTGAAAGCCCATAGGGCCATTCGGTTTCTCTGTCTGATCCCTCTGCTACTACCACTTCAGAGGCCGGCATGGATCCAACTTCAAGCATGTCCATGGAGGCCTTGCAAACATCCACTTCAGATGTACAGGGGGAACTGCAGCTGATGATTTCCGAAGGGCCTAGGGTTGTTTCTCAGATCTTGAAGAGGAAAGAGATCCCAACTATACTAACTGAATATCATCAGGGGTTGGAGCCTCCTATAGTCTGTAATGCTGATGTCCCCTTAAAAAAGAAGCAAAAAACACATTTCTTCTGCTCCTAAAGATCCTCAGAGTAAATGGCAAAACTTCATTCCAGGTCTGTTCAATGCCCTCATGACTGCTTCCTCATGTGTTTTTTGTTCCAACTCCTCCTCGGTCTCCTACACCTCTTAAGAGGCCTAGGGAGCAAGATTCCTCTGAGGAGAAGATTCTGATAAGGAATCCCTGACTTATTCTTCCATGATTCCTTCTCCCTTAGATTATGGCTCTGAGGAAGAAAGTCTTTTAGTCCTGACTCTCCTTTTGAGGAGATTTCTTTTGGTGACACAATTTCCCGAATGGTGGACTTTTTTAAAAGGGATTGTACTTAGATGTCTGATGTTCAGAAGAGGTACTAAAAACTTATGAAAATGGAGTCTCCTAGGCCCTCTGTTGTCCCTCCTGTTCTTGGTGCCCTACTGCAGATGCCTTTTCCACTGCTTCTCAGGCTCTTGGTTCCTTGTTCCCTACTTTCAAAAAAACTAATTGGTTTTATAAGGTGCCTGAAGACTGCAAGTTTCTTTTTAAGTGCCCCTTTGCTGACCCTAGGTGCCTTGTGGTGTCAGTTGCATCTGACAAACCATCAAAACTATTGCCTTCTATAAAGTTGCTTCTCTGACAAGGACAGCAGAACTATGGAGAAGTTGGGTAAGAAAGTATATACTTCTGCTACCCTAGGATTTAGAGCTGAGAACTCTCAGACCTATATGGCCAGATATATTTTGGCTGTTCTCTTTCAGGCCTGTCTGGTTATTTCAGACCTCCTTGACTCTGAAGGGAAGACTTTGCTTTCTTTCTTAGGGAGGTATGCTAAGGTTGCTTGCCATTCCATTAAATATAGCTATGATGCAGCTGATGCTTCATCTAGGGCTGCTGCCTTTGGTTCTGTATTGAGGAGGAATTCTTGGTTTTAGCTTCAGCCTTTGCCTGGTGATATTAAGGCTAAGCTGACAGATGTTTCTCTGGATAATAAACCTCTGTTTGGTGCTGCTGAGTTTAACTCCCTACAGGAAATGGGTAAAGGCCTGCAGCTCAAACACTGTCTGGCAGAGGTCAGAACAGTCTTCCAAGAGTAATATTGTAAGAAGTAGCTGAAACATATTTGTGTTTCACCTGTTCCTACATTTCAAAGGAATTATTTTGATAAGAAAGGTAGTAGAAGGGCTCCTCCTGCTAAGGCTACCCAAACCCCTTCAGCCTAGAAACCTCCTTTTTCTGATGAGCCAGGTGCTGACTGATTGTCCTTGCCCTTCTCATCTCAGTTGTACTTCTTTATCACTTCATCTTTTCTTGTTCCTTCCTATTTGGTTAAAGATCGCTCAAGGCTTCTGGGTTCTTTCCATAATTTGCCAGGGTTATTACATGGTCTGGAAATCTCCCCCTTCCACTTTGGGCATTCCTCTGCCTCCTCAGGAGCAGCTGTCCTTTTTCCCAGAGGTAGTTCAGAGTCTGTTGGCTCAGGGGCAAGTTCAAGAAGTTCTAGCTCCTCATAAGGGGAAGGAGTTTTACTCCAGAATGTTCTCTGTCCCCAGGAAAGAAGGCACCTGGAATTCCATTCTGGATCTCTCTCAGCTAAACACCTTTGGGACGCCCGTGCCATGGCCCAGAAATCAAGGGGCCTCAATCCTCTCCATTAACACCAGAGAGGGCATCTCATATATATGAGGAAAGGATAACAAATACACACAGTAATGTGCAATTTCCCTTAAGAGCACACAGAGATCACAGTCAGTCTGGGGCTGGTCGCTCCCTTGCTCTCCAGGTTCATAGGTTTGTACTAGGCTATCTGCCCTAGGGCATTTATAAGCCTAGCCAGAGTGTATGTGGCTTACACCACCCCTTAGGATGAGAATACTACGCCCTTTTAGAGTTTAGTTTACTATGCCTCTGTCTGGTAGTGACACAGAGATGACCCCTGGGGTAAACCTACGATCTCCCATCCACTCGTCGAGATTTCTCTTGAATAGAGTCAGTGAGGGGCTCTGCCTAACATGGACTGGGATTCTGTTCCAGAGTGTAGGGAGCCTCTGGGTTATGAATCTGTCCCTCCAGCACGTTCTATTTATTTCTGTGTTGAGGTTTAAGTCACTTGTTCTCGTGGCTCTGATGGATTTGGATTTTCTGAGGTGGAGCATGTCCATTAATTCAGGATTGGACATGGCCTTGTACGTCAGGCACAGATCACCTCTGAGTAGGCGGTATGCGACTGAATAGAGCTGGAGTTTTTTCAGTCGGGCAGTATATGACATATGTTTAAGACCCTTTATCCTCTTGGTGAGGAACTTTTGGGGTCTTTCCAACTGCTGCAGGTGTCGGGTGAGAGGCATCCCAAATGGAGCATCGTACTCAATCATTGGCCTGATAAGAGAAGAGTACAAGGGCACAATGACCTCTCTTGATCTAGATGTGAAACCCTTCATGATAAGGTGGACAATATAGAAGGTCTTCCTAACCACTTTGGCAATGTGAGTGCCAAATGAGAGGTTACTGTCAACCTGGGTCCCTAGTTCCCTGATTACCTCTTCCGTACTTAATGGATTACTGCCTATGTGGTAATTTGTCGGTACCTTGTTTTTCCCAAAGGGTATGACTATACATTTTTTGGCGTTCAGCTTAAGGCCATGGCTCTGGCACCAATTATCCATTTCTATGAGGCCTCTCTGAAGGATGTTTGTGTCGGCTGGAGTATTAATTATGGCGCCCAGTTTGCAGTCATCTGCGAACTTTGTCAGCCACAATCCTCCCATGTTTGCCTGTACCTCGGAAAAATAAATGCCGAACGAGGGGTCCCAGGACTGAGCCCTGTGGGACACTGCTTGTGACTAGCTTAGAGTCTGACATAACTCCAGCAACTCTGACCCTGTGGGTTCTGTTCTTGAGCCAGTTTGCAACCCATCTTGTGACATATGGGTTTACATTTAAGCTGGTGAGTTTGTCTATGATGCCCGAGTGAGGTATTGTGTCAAAGGCTTTTGCAAGGTAAAGGTAGGCTGTGTGAACTGCCTTACCCTCATCAATGGCCTTAGTGACTGTTTCAAAAAAGTCAACCAAGTTCAAAAGGCAGGATCTGCCCTTGACAAAGCCAAATTGGGTAGGATCCAATGTCTGTAGGTCCCCAATGTCTTTGTTTATGAGTTCCATAATGATCCTCTCCATAGCTTTGCAGACCAGGCTCGTCAAGCTTATGGGGCGGTAATTTCCAGGGTCCATAGAAGCACCGCCTTTGTGAAGTGGGACCACTGTTGCCGTACGCCACTCTTTGGGTACGTATCCTGTAGTAAGGCTAAGATTAAACAGTAGCGTTATGTGTGGGTTTAGTTCCTCTTGGAGTTCATGTAGCACACAGCCCGGGACACCATCCGGTCCCATTGATGCTGTGTTTTTAGCTTTAGAGAGGGTGGCTCTCACCTGGGCATCTGAGATGTTAGGGAGGCTACACTCTGCTGGGATAGTTATTTCTCCTTTTGGGGGGGGGGGAGAAATTTGCACTGAGAATGTTGGCAATGTCAGTGGGTTCAGTGTATTTTGTGTCATTTTGGACTCCCCACTGGCACAGCTGTAGGGTCCAGACCTCAGCCTAGTGGGCAAGCTAAAACCTCTAGCACCCTCTCTGTCCAACCAGTGCTTCGTGTCCCTCCCCAAGTAACTGACACACACACTTTGAGAAGAGCTTATACAACCACACAAACACTCCTGGGGAAGGCTGGCACAGGTTCTCCAGCTGTGCCCATTTTTTCCAGACTATACGGTAGTAACAGCTGCCACCACCCACTAATAATTATCAGCTACTCAAAGGCCCTTAAAACGGTGTCCAATTATTACTGTGCAATATTATTATCCAATCGGTAGTATAACCCAGGGCTAAAGCTATTTGAGTGGCTTTGTACAGTTTTACCAAAGGCATGCAAGTATTTTAAGAGCTTAAATTATCTCTACACAAACCAGCCACAGTTAAAAGGTTTTAAAATATTTAATAATAAATACTTAAAACCATAAGACCATACTTTCTACTACACAGTGCTAGTCATAAGTTCAGAGATCACACATAAATACATAAAATAAATCAGTAGTACATCACAGAAAAACACTTAGTTGAATCTTTCTAGTTCATAGCTATTTCTAAAAGAAAACACAAGTCTAAGATAACTTGCATATGAGCAAGACAGTGCTGTGAGTTGGATGAACAAGACAAAAATGCTTAATGCCTTCTGATTCTCTCAGTTTAAATTGCTATTTTCAGTCCTGATTCCCATTAAATCATTTTTACACTTTCCCGGGGGTTCCTAGGCTGACAGATACTACATCCTTTTGTTATCTTGCAGCTGCAGGAAACAACATCAGTAAAAGACATTCCACATGTAAACTCTAGTAATTATTCCTTAAAGGACAACCACACCCACAGACTAAAAAATGTTTATTTCATCATGGTTTGGTGTTTCCTACATTTTAACACCACTCTGGGACTATTTAGAGCGTTTTAGATATTTTTATACGCAATTTCTGACTCTTGACCACATGGGGTCTGGCATCTTGAAATAATTCTGTTTATTCTGCCTCTAAGTATCCCAGAATGTATTGTCTCCAAAAAATTGCATCAGACCTGCCACATTTTCCCAGGCATTTACTGTTGTGTTATAGTCACCTACTTTTGGTTAAAATTTTTATCTTTTTCAATGACTACTTCAAACACAAGCAGTACAAATACTACAGAACAGAACTGAAAAGTGCATTTTATTGCTCTTTCTTCTTAGAAATGCTAACTTGATTTCTTTTGTGAAGACTCAAGTCTAGTTCTTCAAGGTATCTCCTCTCCCCCTTCACACCTACCTTCCCTAGCTGTCAAAGAGCTAAGGGTAATTTGACCCATTATCTGCATGTGATTGACAGCTCACAGCAGATGACCAGATGAATGTACCGTTTTTCTTGTCAGCCTTTCCTTCCTTACAGTGGGAGATTTTTTTTTTGTTGCACTCCTCCTGTCAAATTTAGAACCAAGCTCCATAGCACTGGAATAATCACTGTTTTGCAAAGCATCAAACTCCCACTTATTTTTCCTTCCTGTTTGGTTAAATAGCTAACAAATGATGCACTATCAACTTGAAATATTTCACAGATTTGCATGACAGCACCCACATGCTTTTTTAAGTGGCAATTTAAGAAAATCACAGTATTGCATATTTGTAATCTGATGTAGTGGTGTCGATTAATTGTGACAGACATCTGCTTCTTATGTAAAAACATATAATTAATGTCTACGTATGGTCATTGCAAATTTAAGCTCTTAGGTTTTGCAGCTGTTACTCTGCTTCTGCCAGTGCTTTTCAGAAAAGTGAGATTATAGTTTGACATTTTTGCTAGGTTAAGAGTTGGCTGGGCAAGGCAGCTCTGACATCGCAATGTGGAAGGTCCACTGGTTCTTCTATACAGCATGCAAATCAGGCAGGGATTACATCATTTTGGGTTAGGAAATCTCCCGGTAGCTAGAGCAAGAGCTCTGGCAGATGTGACATCATTTCAGAGCCAGCTAGAGGTTTTTCAACTTTGTTTTCAAAGTGGAAGTAAAACAGTACGGAAAGGTAGGAAGCCTAACAGGGAAAACAGTTGAGTGGATTCGTTTTTAAAGCTGCATGGGTGATTTTTCAAGGCTATATCACCGAACAGGGACTAAAAGAGACAGCAGGTTGAGCAATCTGCTTTAATATCCCATTGTCTTTTAAGTTAAAACAATAGGCAGGATGCTTTCATCTAGCCTGGCCAGAGCTGAATTGTAAACATCAAAGACCGCTATGAAATAATTTGAACTTCAAAGGATAAACAAGAAATGCTTGTCTTAGCTTTCTTTACAGCAGAGGGCAATGTTATTGCATTGTTTTAAATTCACATTTCACAGTATATTCCATTTAAGAAAACAAGTCTGTAGTCCAACATTCATATTTACAAATGATAGAATTATGTATAAAATCCTATCTGGTTAGGCTGGCAGCCTTTACAACCTTTTTGAAGGTTCCTTTGTTTCAGATGCTATCTCTTCAAAGCTTGTTTCGTCTTCTACTTCCTGAGGCTTTTGTCATATTCCTACTCATCCCCTTTTCAGGAAATTTTTCTGTTGTTTCCTGATATTTTCATTTCTCATCTTTGCCCTCTGGCCTCTCTACTGCCCCAAGGGTCTTCAACAAATTTCTTGTTCCTGTGACTGCTTTCTGCAGATTGAGGGGAATACACGTCTTTCTTTACGTGGGCAACCTGCTCATTCAGGCCTCTTCTCCAGAGATTTTACTTCTGCAACTTTACTTTGCTGTTTGTCTCCTGCAAAGTCCGGGGTTTACTGTAAATTTCCAAAAATCATTCCTGACTCCACCTCAGGGTCATGGTTTCCTGGGGTTGCAGGCTTCAGACTGTTCCAATGCTGGTATCCCTAACTCTTCCCAAGGCTATAACACTGATTGCTTTCTTTCAATCCCTCCTTCATTTGGCTTCATTCACAGCCAGGGAGCTTTTAAAGGCTCTGGATTACATGGGTTCAACCATTCCTATGCTTCTTCTGGCCAAGGTCTGTATGAGGAAGCTTGTAGTAGTTTCTAAACTCAGTTTGGTTTCAACATTCTCATCCTTTAGATTTTCTGGTTCTCCTTCTTCCATATATCAAGCTGGAATGTCAGTGGTGGATTCATCACTTGTCCCTCAACCTAGGGCTTCCTTTTCAACCTCCAGTCCCCTCTCAGGAACTCTTCACATAAGTCTCAGATGTAGGATGGGGGGCCTCCTCTGGTCTTCTGAAAGTGTAGAGCCTTTGTTCTCTTTGACAAAAGAAAACCCACATTAATGTCAGGCCTTTCATTATCTTTTAAGCTGACAAGTCATTCAATAACCCGTTAGAAAACTGGTTTGTTGGTTTCACTTTTTAATGAAATAAAAATAAAAAATACAATAATGCGACAACAATTCTCCGTACTAAGCGCTTTCACCCACAATCGTATAGGGCATCTTCAGAGTGCAAATTCTTCACTAAAAAGCCATCCTTTATATAGTTGGAATTAAATGAATAATTGATTAATTGGTTAATGATGTAATTGTATAATAACATAATTACTAGGAAGACACTGGAGAAACAGTATAAAAGAAACATCTAGAGAACAGTGTAAAAACACTGAAAATTTTTCGGAGTCCCAAAACATGTGTCCAATACTGTAAACCTTAAATAAAACATAACTTTCATTTTCTAGTAATTATTTGATAAACACTAAATATAAATAAAGATTAATCAAAATTAACAGTGTTTGCCAGTATTTAACAGATGAAAATTATTTGACGGATAAAAAAGTTTAACAGATAAAAGCATAAAACAGCAGACATAAAAGCCGAAATTATAACATGCTGTTGATCTCACAAGATATAGATCTCACAGGTTCTACACATATTGTACACATATTTAAAATATAAAATTCATATACATATACTAAAAATATAAATTATTAAATATATATTGTGAATTGTGAAATAAGTAGTGTGTAATACTTCCACGATCCATCTACATCAGTAATAACTTGAATAAATTATACTTGTATTTAATTTATTTATAATGAAATAAATAAATAAATATATAAATATGTGTATAAGTCCATTCTTCAATAACATGTTTTTCCAGTAATAATCAATCGTTAAAAAATTAAAAAATGGTCATAGATCAAAATTTATAATATTAAAAATGTTTAAATCATACTTAAATAAAATATGATTTTAATTTGAGTACACTAGAAATAGAAACAGAATCGTTGATGCCTGGCAGCATACAGGCATTAAGCCTAAGTTGCTAAAGACATACTTTGGCTTCCAAAATGACTTTTTCATCTCCCCCCTTCTGTACATTGTGTGGAGTTCTGTCAATAATAAAGAATAGAAATCTCTTGAAATTTGCACATTTGACGCTGTGATTGTATAAAGCACTGGTATTTTTGTGTTTTTTTAATATGTCTGACGTGTTCTGCTATACATACTCTGAGCTTTCTAATTGTTTTACCAACATAGAAAGCTTGACATGTGGAGCAAGTAGCAACATAAACCACCATAGTTGAATTACAATTACCGTGGCCCGGACATCTGATTGTTTTTCCAAAATTCATTATAGTGACGTAAGGGCCATCGTTAATGTATTTGCAAAACTGACATGCTCCACATTTACTCATTCTTGACCTTTTGAAATTGTCACTATTGGTACTAGTTTCAAAAATATCTTTCAGATTTCTACCTCTACTATATGTGATCTTAGGATAAGTGCTCACCACTTCCGATACTTCTCCATTGTTACTAATAACACTATTCCAAATTTCATGTATAATGCTCGCAATTTCAGGAGATATTTCATTGTAAGGTAATATAAAGGTGTCCTGTCTAGACTTAGCTTTTTTATCTTCGATTGTGTTACTGACACCAAATATAATAATGGGTCTGTATAATGAATGTCTTTTAACATTAATCTCTTTCTTAACATTAAAAACTAAGTCATTTGGATAACCCCTGTCCAAAAACATCTTAGATAGTTTTTCCATCTCCAAATTAAATGCTTCATCATTGCTAATAATTCTGGACAGCCTCACCATCTGACCCTTAGCTAAGTTTTTCTTTTGGTAATATGGATGACAGCTGTCAAAGTATAAAAAAGAGTTTGAGAAAGTCTTTTTCCTAAATATATTAGATTCTATGTTATTATTCTGGAATGAAAAAACTATACCCAAAAATGCACAATCATTGTATATTTGATTGGTAAATTTAAGAAAACTAGATGTCTAAAAAAGAGCGGGAAATTAAGTCATTAACTTGGCTTTTATTGCTATATAAGTATTCAAGATTTTATGATGAATTGTTACCTGATGAAGCATACTGGATAGTATGCGAAAGCACTTGTTATTTTTTAAATAAAAGAATGCATTGTTTATTACATCGTGGTGATCTTCGTTTGGTGTTCCTGGGAATAATATGAATTACCTAGAGAAAGTCGAACTAGAATGGATATTGAGGTAAAAAGCACATATAGCCCCTGGACTCAAATAGTACAGTTAGTATAAAACCTATATTAGTGTCCAGGTAAACATTTTACAAGTGATTCTGGGAACATGATGTCATAACATTAATATGTTGATTTTGATATGTCTATGTATTAATTATGTTCATTGTTACCTGATGAAGCATACTGGATAGTATGCGAAAGCACTTGTTATTTTTTAAATAAAAGAATGCATTGTTTATTACATCGTGGTGATCTTCGTTTGGTGTTCCTGGGAATAATATGAATTACCTAGAGAAAGTCGAACTAGAATGGATATTGAGGTAAAAAGCACATATAGCCCCTGGACTCAAATAGTACAGTTAGTATAAAACCTATATTAGTGTCCAGGTAAACATTTTACAAGTGATTCTGGGAACATGATGTCATAACATTAATATGTTGATTTTGATATGTCTATGTATTAATTATGTTCATATTATGTTTTTATTATATGTTTTTATTTATATACATATATGGATATTAAAAATTTTACATTTCATTGTTATTTACCTTGGATAGTTGTAATATGTCTATCAATATTCTGATTATTTAATTATAGTTATGTGAAGTATATCTTGTATAGATGTACCTAATACATTTTTCTATATATATACATATACTTAGTATATATTTCACATATTTTCCAGATATATTCATATATTTTTATTATAAGATTGATTCTCCATTATGGAGCATACATCATTTATTTATTTATATAATTTGATTTTGAAACATGTAGATTATATAACATTTGTTTTTGATTTTTTGAATTAGGGTTAGTTTAATTGGATTTATAATAATCTAAGTTGAATCTTGAAGTGAGGACATGACCTTTATAGTAGCAATAGAATATTTCTTTAACTGAAGAGGTTAATGAATGAAATTAAATTGATTATCAATTAAGAGGTAAAAAAGAGCGGGAAATTAAGTCATTAACTTGGCTTTTATTGCTATATAAGTATTCAAGATTTTATGATGAATTGTTACCTGATGAAGCATACTGGATAGTATGCGAAAGCGCTTGTTATTTTATAAATAAAAGAATACATTGTTTGTTACATCATGGTGATCTTTGGTGTTCCTGGGACTAATATGGATGACAGCTGTCAAAGTGTAAAAAAGAGTTTGAGAAAGTCTCTTTCCTAAATATATTAGATTCTATGTTATTATTCTGGAATGAAAAAACTATATCCAAAAATGCACAATCATTGTTGTGTATTTGATTAGGTAAGACATCTAGTTTTCTTAAATTTACCAAATATTCTACAAATTCAACAAATTCTTCCTTACTACCCTTCCAAACAATCAGTATATCGTCCAAATACCTTAAATAAACAACAATTTTATTCCAAAACGCAGATGTAAAAACATACTCTGTCTCCCAGTGCGTTAAAACCAGGTTTGCATATATTGGGGCACACCTTGCCCCCATGGCCACACCAGTTTTTTGTCTGTAATATTCTTCGTTCATATATAAAAAATTGTTTTCAAGAACTATTTCCATCAGTTCTGTCAAGAATCTACATTTTGGTCCTTCCATCCCACTAAATTTTAATAGGGTGGCCTCAAACATTTCCAAACCTTTGTGTGTGGAATTACTGTGAATAAATTCACTACATCTATGGTCGCCATAAAAAAATTAGGCCCTATTATTGTATTTTTTATTTTTATTTCATTGAAAAGTGGAACCAACAAACCTAATGGGTTATTGAATGACTTGTCAGCTTACTAGTTGTTCCTTTCATTATCTTTTCCTTCCAGGGCCCTTCAGAATTCTCAGACAGTATCACGGCAATGTGGTGTATCAACAAGCAAGACGGGAGACAAGGTCTTGTCTCCTGTGCATACTAGCTTTTCAGGTTTGGGATCTAGCAGTTCAGTATCAGGTGACCTTTCAGGCAATTTATATTCTGTCTGATCAGAGCATAGTGGTAGATTCTCGGGTGACTTTTTGGTCCAGGCAGCATTGCTTCCCTTTTCTTCTACATTTAACCATGGGCAATCAACACAAATTACTTCACAGGGTGGGCCAACCCATACAAGACCAGGGTTTTTTCACCCATCCCCACCTGTCCACTCTTCAACTGATGTTGTGGGTGATAGGGTTTTGATCCCCTTCAGGCATCTTTTTTCTGAGGACATGCTTTGGGTCCTGCAGGTGGCCAGGAAACCCACTACTAGAAAATATTGTCTCCAAATGGAAGATATTTTCTGTCTGGTGTCTTTCTTGTAATCTGGATCCACTTTATGTGGATGCTGTTTTGGTTCTCTCTTTGTGTGCATTGCTAAATGCAGTTGGCATATTCTTCTATTAAAAGCCCACCTGTCAGCTATTTCTGCTTCTGTGTCTTTGGCTCCCCTTTTGGCTTCTAGCTTTGAGGCCAAACACGTTTCTTAAAAGTATCCTTTAGATTAGGCCTCCCAAGAAGCCTGTTCCTCCTTCCTGAGACCTTCATTTTGTTTTAGAAAAATTGACTATGGCTCCTTTTGAGCCTGCTGCTTCAGGTTCCTTACAATATTGTTCTTGGAAAACTGTTCTTGTCTCTGCCAGACTGTGTTTAAGCTGCAGGCCATTATGGCTGTTTTTGCATTTCTGTTTTTTTCTTAAGGACAGGGTGTCTCTTCATACTAATCTTTCTTTTTTTGCCAAAGGTGGTTAATGAGTCATCTCTTAAGCAGTCTATTCATTTGCTCACTTTTTTCCCTTCTCCACAATCTGCTAGTAAGAAGGCTCTTCACACCTTGGATTTGCATAGACAAGTCAGATATTATTTGGATAAAACTAAAGCTATTTGTAGAACAGCTTTTTGTATCTCGTCATCATAGGTCTTTGGTGTTTCCAATCAAATCAGTTCTTCATGGATATCTAAAGCCATTTCTTTTTGTTATTCCTTTTGTGGGTAGAGCCTTCCTCCTTCTGTTAAGGTTCATTCTACTAGGGCTGTAGCCTCTTCTAGTGCCTTTTTCAAGGGGTTGGATACTAATTCTATTCTTGAGGCATCTACCAAGACTTCTTTGCATACTTTTACTAAGCACTGTAAATTGGATGTGATTTCTAGAGCCAACACTGGTTTTGTCAGGGCCATTCTTCTTGGCCTTCTTGAGGTTTCTGCTAGCCCTTCCTCCTTCCAATCTTCTTCCTAAGCTGTTGTACTCTACCTATTGTAACAAATACTACAACTGTGATATGGAAGGGCATAGTACAGTCATGTAAAATCTTACCGTAACAGTATATGTCCTTCTCTTCACTGTTGCAGTATTCACTCTTTCCCTTCTCCCTCTGATCCTTTTTCCTTCTGAATGTACTTGTTACCTGATAGTATCCATAGGCTGTTGTTCCTACTGAGGCTTTTTCACTTGTGAGAATGATACATCTGGGCATCACCTTTATGCCCTACACTGTGCATGGGGATCATATGTCTGACATACAAAGTATCCATTACAACCTAAAGCCTCAGTATATTGGCCGGATATCAGGCTGCCCAAGCAGGGATCCCTATTGTAAAGAATACTGCAACAGTGAAGAGAAGGACCATCTGCTGCTGTTGTAAGACTTTACACAGCTGCACTTTATTGTAGTGACAGCATGTGTTTTTAGTTTTTGAATGTTTGCTAGTAGTTTTGCTCGCGTGAAACTAGCATATCAAACAACTAGTCACACACATAACACAAGCTGTATTGCAGAAATAATGATCCAAGTTTCCAAAAGTTTAACTTAAATCTAAAACTACGGACTACTGGCAATAAACAGTGTTTCAGAAATAACAGGCATGTAGACACACACACATTTAAATGCTTGCTTTAATTGCTTAACAATTCTGTATTAAAATACCATAGATGGATGCTACTAAAACAAACAAAAAAAAAAAAAAATCCTGTTTTTCAGCTTTAAAAAGCAAGTTGATAAGGTTTTCCTGGATGTGGGTAAGCATGAAGAGCTGATAAACAATATATAATGAAAAAATAGTGAGGAATATGAATGGTTATAAAATATGGTAAGTTACAAAGTTAAAACATCTAATTTTTATAACAGGACAGGCGCAATGACTACCTTAATAAAGATAATCTGGCATTAGTTTTAACTAATCAGACTGAGGAAAATGAAGTTCTTTTTCTTACAATAAGCATCTCCAGTCACTGGCTTGTGCAAACCACTGAAGCATTCATTGAGATTGGTCAAAAGAGAAGATCCAAGTTTCCAGTTAGATCTGCAACAGCTTCTCAGCCAGAGTCTGCCTAAATTTGCAGAAACTCATGAAGAGGAACATTTCAAGTTACTTCAACAGTAAAACATCACTGGAATCAACAAAGTCTCAACTAAATAAACCACACAACATTTTACAGTCAACTTAGATGACCATTTTAGAGGTAAATGAGTAATTACCTTCAGCATCAATATATACAGGTAGAAGATTAAATCCATATTCATCTGCCACACAGACCTCATTTGTTGTGTTTTGCTCCCATAGAAATTATTTAAACTGATTTTATAAGATTCACTAGTATTACAATTTATTACTTTTTTTGTGTCTGGAAGCCTGATCCCTTATATTTATATAACAGTTTTAACTTCAATTGTATTCTTTCATGTTTTACAGGTTCTTTTACTTCAGCCATCACAGTCCCTCTCAAACTTTATTCTACCTTTCATCCTCTGTATTTCTGAACAAGGTGTCCTCAGTATTAGTTTGACTTCTAAAATGACTGCAAACTGAATAACAGTGTAATTTAAGTTCTCTCAATGTGAAAACAGAAACTTGGAAAAGAGAGTCACTAGTGGATTTGTCTTTTTGGGCAAATTTCAGTAATAGGCTAGTAAGTGCACTGCTTAGATGCCAGCAAAAAAGAAACTCCGAGATCCGAGTGTGAACTGCCTTACCCTCATCAATGGCCTTAATGACTGTTTCAAAAAAGTCGACCAAGTTCAAAAGGCAGGATCTGCCCTTGACAAAGCCAAATTGGGTAGGATCCAATGTCTGTAGGTCCCCAATGTCTTTGTTTATGAGTTCCATAATGATCCTCTCCATAGCTTTGCAGACCAGGCTCGCTGCTTATGGGGCGGTAATTTCCAGGGTCCATAGAAGCACCGCCTTTGTGAAGTGGGACCACTGTTGCCGTACGCCACTCTTTGGGTATGTATCCTGTAGTAAGGCTAAGATTAAACAGTAGCATTATGTGTGGGTTTAGTTCCTCTTGGAGTTCATGTAGCACACAGCCCGGGACACCATCCGGTCCCATTGATGCTGTGTTTTTAGCTTTAGAGAGGGTGGCTCTCACCTGGGCATCTGAGATGTTAGGGAGGCTACACTCTGCTGGGATAGTTATTTCTCCTTTTGGGGGGGAGGGGGAGGAGAAATTTGCACTGAGAATGTTGGCAATGTCAGTGGGTTCAGTGTATTTTGTGTCATTTTGGACTCCCCACTGGCACAGCTGTAGGGTCCAGACCTCAGCCTAGTGGGCAAGCTAAAACCTCTAGCACCCTCTCTGTCCAACCAGTGCTTCGTGTCCCTCCCCAAGTAACTGACACACACACTTTGAGAAGAGCTTATACAACCACACAAACACTCCTGGGGAAGGCTGGCACAGGTTCTCCAGCTGTGCCCATTTTTTCCAGACTATACGGTAGTAACAGCTGCCACCACCCACTAATAATTATCAGCTACTCAAAGGCCCTTAAAACGGTGTCCAATTATTACTGTGCAATATTATTATCCAATCGGTAGTATAACCCAGGGCTAAAGCTATTTGAGTGGCTTTGTACAGTTTTACCAAAGGCATGCAAGTATTTTAAGAGCTTAAATTATCTCTACACAAACCAGCCACAGTTAAAAGGTTTTAAAATATTTAATAATAAATACTTAAAACCACAAGACCATACTTTCTACTACACAGTGCTAGTCATAAGTTCAGAGATCACACATAAATACATAAAATAAATCAGTAGTACATCACAGAAAAACACTTAGTTGAATCTTTCTAGTTCATAGCTATTTCTAAAAGAAAACACAAGTCTAAGATAACTTGCATATGAGCAAGACAGTGCTGTGAGTTGGATAAACAAGACAAAAATGCTTAATACCTTCTGATTCCCTCAGTTTAAATTGCTATTTTCAGTCCTGATTCCCATTAAATCATTTTTACACTTTCCCGGGGTTCCTAGGCTGACAGATACTACATCCTTTTGTTATCTTGCAGCTGCAGGAAACAACATCAGTAAAAGACATTCCACATGAAACTCTAGTAATTATTCCTTAAAGGACAACCACACCCACAGACTAAAAAAAATGTTTATTTCATCATGGTTTGGTGTTTCCTACATTTTAACACCACTCTGGGACTATTTAGAGCGTTTTAGATATTTTTATACGCAATTTCTGACTCTTGACCACATGGGGTCTGGCATCTTGAAATAATTCTGTTTATTCTGCCTCTAAGTATCCCAGAATGTATTGTCTCCAAAAAATTGCATCAGACCTGCCACATTTTCCCTAAAGCTCCTGTCAGTTCACTGATTTTACAGGCATTTACTGTTGTGTTATAGTCACTTACTTTTGGTTAAAATTTTTATCTTTTTCAATGACTACTTCAAACACAAGCAGTGCAAATACTACAGAACAGAACTGAAAAGTGCATTTTATTGCTCTTTCTTCTTAGAAATGCTAATTTGATTTCTTTTGTGAAGACTCAAGTCTAGTTCTTCAAGGTATCTCCTCTCCCCCTTCACACCTACCTTCCCTAGCTGTCAAAGAGCTAAGGGTAATTTGACCCATTATCTGCATGTGATTGACAGCTCACAGCAGATGACCAGACGAATGTACCGTTTTTCTTGTCAGCCTTTCCTTCCTTACAGTGGGAGATTTTGTTTTTGTTGCACTCCTCCTGTCAAATTTAGAACCAAGCTCCATAGCACTGGAATAATCACTGTTTTGCAAAGCATCAAACTCCCACTTATTTTTCCTTCCTGTTTGGTTAAATAGCTAACAAATGATGCACTATCAACTTGAAATATTTCACAGACTTGCATGACAGCACCCACATGCTTTTTTAAGTGGCAATTTAAGAAAATCACAGTATTGCATATTTGTAATCTGATGTAGTGGTGTCGATTAATTGTGACAGACATCTGCTTCTTATGTAAAAACATATAATTAATGTCTACGTATGGTCATTGCAAATTTATGCTCTTAGGTTTTGCAGCTGTTACTGTGCTTCTGCCAGTGCTTTTCAGAAAAGTGAGATTATAGTTTGACATTTTTGCTAGGTTAAGAGTTGGCTGGGCAAGGCAGCTCTGACATCGCAATGTGGAAGGTCCACTGGTTCTTCTATACAGCATGCAAATCAGGCAGGGATTACATCATTTTGGGTTAGGAAATCTCCCGGTAGCTAGAGCAAGAGCTCTGGCAGATGTGACATCATTTCAGAGCCAGCTAGAGGTTTTTCAACTTTGTTTTCAAAGTGGAAGTAAAACAGTACGGAAAGGTAGGAAGCCTAACAGGGAAAACAGTTGAGTGGATTCGTTTTTAAAGCTGCATGGGTGATTTTTCAAGGCTATATCACCAAACAGGGACTAAAAGAGACAGCAGGTTGAGCAATCTGCTTTAATATCCCATTGTCTTTTAAGTTAAAACAATAGGCAGGATGCTTTCATCTAGCCTGGCCAGAGCTGAATTGTAAACATCAAAGACCGCCATGAAATAATTTGAACTTCAAAGGATAAACAAGAAATGCTTGTCTTAGCTTTCTTTACAGCAGAGGGCAATGTTATTGCATTGTTTTAAATTCACATTTCACAGTATATTCCATTTAAGAAAACAAGTCTGTAGTCCAACATTCATATTTACAAATGATAGAATTATGTATAAAATCCTATCTGGTTAGGCTGGCAGCCTTTACAACCTTTTTGTAGGTTCCTTTGTTTCAGATGCTATCTCTTCAAAGCTTGTTTCGTCTTCTACTTCCTGAGGCTTTTGTCATATTCCTACTCATCCCCTTTTCAGGAAATTTTTCTGTTGTTTCCTGATATTTTCATTTCTTATCTTTGCCCTCTGGCCTCTCTACTGCCCCAAGGGTCTTCAACAAATTTCTTGTTCCTGTGACTGCTTTCTGCAGATTGAGGGGAATACACGTCTTTCTTTACGTGGGCAACCTGCTCATTCAGGCCTCTTCTCCAGAGATTTTACTTCTGCAACTTTACTTTGCTGTTTGTCTCCTGCAAAGTCTGGGGTTTACTGTAAATTTCCAAAAATCATTCCTGACTCCACCTCAGGGTCATGGTTTCCTGGGGTTGCAGGCTTCAGACTGTTCCAATGCTGGTATCCCTAACTCTTCCCAAGGCTATAACACTGATTGCTTTCTTTCAATCCCTCCTTCATTTGGCTTCATTCACAGCCAGGGAGCTTTTAAAGGCTCTGGATTACATGGGTTCAACCATTCCTATGCTTCTTCTGGCCAAGGTCTGTATGAGGAAGCTTGTAGTAGTTTCTAAACTCAGTTTGGTTTCAACATTCTCATCCTTTAGATTTTCTGGTTCTCCTTCTTCCATATATCAAGCTGGAATGTCAGTGGTGGATTCATCACTTGTCCCTCAACCTAGGGCTTCCTTTTCAACCTCCAGTCCCCTCTCAGGAACTCTTCACATAAGTCTCAGATGTAGGATGGGGGGCCTCCTCTGGTCTTCTGAAAGTGTAGAGCCTTTGTTCTCTTTGACAAAAGAAAACCCACATTAATGTCAAAGAGATGAGAGCTCTTCTGGCTCTTCAGGCCTTTCATTATCTTTTAAGCTGACAAGTCATTCAATAACCCGTTAGAAAACTGGTTTGTTGGTTTCACTTTTTAATGAAATAAAAATAAAAAATACAATAATGCGACAACAATTCTCCGTACTAAGCGCTTTCACCCACAATCGTATAGGGCATCTTCAGAGTGCAAATTCTTCACTAAAAAGCCATCCTTTATATAGTTGGAATTAAATGAATAATTGATTAATTGGTTAATGATGTAATTGTATAATAACATAATTACTAGGAAGACACTGGAGAAACAGTATAAAAGAAACATCTAGAGAACAGTGTAAAAACACTGAAAATGTTTCGGAGTCCCAAAACATGTGTCCAATACTGTAAACCTTAAATAAAACATAACTTTCATTTTCTAGTAATTATTTGATAAACACTAAATATAAATAAAGATTAATCAAAATTAACAGTGTTTGCCAGTATTTAACAGATGAAAATTATTTGACGGATAAAAAAGTTTAACAGATAAAAGCATAAAACAGCAGACATAAAAGCCGAAATTATAACATGCTGTTGATCTCACAAGATATAGATCTCACAGGTTCTACACATATTGTACACATATTTAAAATATAAAATTCATATACATATACTAAAAATATAAATTATTAAATATATATTGTGAATTGTGAAATAAGTAGTGTGTAATACTTCCACGATCCATCTACATCAGTAATAACTTGAATAAATTATACTTGCATTTAATTTATTTATAATGAAATAAATAAATAAATAAATAAATATATAAATATGTGTATAAGTCCATTCTTCAATAACATGTTTTTCCAGTAATAATCAATCGTTAAAAAATTAAAAAATGGTCATAGATCAAAATTTATAATATTAAAAATGTTTAAATCATACTTAAATAAAATATGATTTTAATTTGAGTACACTAGAAATAGAAACAGAATCGTTGATGCCTGGCAGCATACAGGCATTAAGCCTAAGTTGCTAAAGGCATTCTTTGGCTTCCAAAATGACTTTTTCATCTCCCCCCTTCTGTACATTGTGTGGAGTTCTGTCAATAATAAAGAATAGAAATCTCTTGAAATTTGCACATTTGACGCTGTGATTGTATAAGGCACTGGTATTTTTGTGTTTTTTTAATATCTCTGACGTGTTCTGCTATACATACTCTGAGCTTTCTAATTGTTTTACCAACATAGAAAGCTTGACATGTGGAGCAAGTAGCAACATAAACCACCATAGTTGAATTACAATTACCATGGCCCAGACATCTGATTGTTTTTCCAAAATTCATTATAGCAACGTAAGGGCCATCGTTAATGTATTTGCAAAACTGACATGCTCCACATTTACTCATTCTTGACCTTTTGAAATTGTCACTATTGGTACTAGTTTCAAAAATATCTTTCAGATTTCTACCTCTACTATATGTGATCTTAGGATATGTGCCCACCACTTCCGATACTTCTCCATTGTTACTAATAACACTATTCCAAATTTCATGTATAATGCTCGCAATTTCAGGAGATATTTCATTGTAAGGTAATATAAAGGTGTCCTGTCTAGACTTAGCTTTTTTATCTTCGATTGTGTTACTGACACCAAATATAATAATGGGTCTGTATAATGAATGTCTTTTAGCATTAATCTCTTTCTTAACATTAAAAACTAAGTCATTTGGATAACCCCTGTCCAAAAACATCTTAGATAGTTTTTCCATCTCCAAATTAAATGCTTCATTGTTGCTAATAATTCTGGACAGCCTCACCATCTGACCCTTAACTAAGTTTTTCTTTTGGTAATATGGATGACAGCTGTCAAAGTGTAAAAAAGAGTTTGAGAAAGTCTTTTTCCTAAATATATTAGATTCTATGTTATTATTCTGGAATGAAAAAACTATACCCAAAAAGGCACAATCATTGTATATTTGATTGGTAAATTTAAGAAAACTAGATGTCTAAAAAAGAGCGGGAAATTAAGTCATTAACTTGGCTTTTATTGCTATATAAGTATTCAAAATTTTATGATGAATTGTTACCTGATGAAGCATACTGGATAGTATGCGAAAGCACTTATTATTTTTTAAATAAAAGAATGCATTGTTTATTACATCGTGGTGATCTTCGTTTGGTGTTCCTGGGAATAATATGAATTACCTAGAGAAAGTCGAACTAGAATGGATATTGAGGTAAAAAGCACATATAGCCCCTGGACTCAAATAGTACAGTTAGTATAAAACCTATATTAGTGTCCAGGTAAACATTTTACTAGTGATTCTGGGAACATGATGTCATAACATTAATATGTTGATTTTGATATGTCTATGTATTAATTATGTTCATATTATGTTTTTATTTATAATCGTATTTATATGTTTTTATTTATATACATATATGGATATTAAAAATTTTACATTTCATTGTTATTTACCTTGGATAGTTGTAATATGTCTATCAATATTCTGATTATTTAATTATAGTTATGTGAAGTATATCTTATATAGATATACCTAATACATTTTTCTATATATATACATATACTTAGTATATATTTCACATATTTTCCAGATATATTCATATATTTTTATTATAAGATTGATTCTCCATTATGGAGCATACATCATTTATTTATTTATATAATTTGATTTTGAAACATATAGATTATATAACATTTGTTTTTGATTTTTTGAATTAGGGTTAGTTTAATTGGATTTATAATAATCTAAGTTGAATCTTGAAGTGAGGACATGACCTTTATAGTAGCAATAGAATATTTCTTTAACTGAAGAGGTTAATGAATGAAATTAAATTGATTATCAATTAAGAGGTAAAAAAGAGCGGGAAATTAAGTCATTAACTTGGCTTTTATTGCTATATAAGTATTCAAGATTTTATGATGAATTGTTACCTGATGAAGCATACTGGATAGTATGCGAAAGCGCTTGTTATTTTATAAATAAAAGAATACATTGTTTGTTACATCATGGTGATCTTTGTTTGGTGTTCCTGGGACTAATATGGATGACAGCTGTCAAAGTGTAAAAAAGAGTTTGAGAAAGTCTCTTTCCTAAATATATTAGATTCTATGTTATTATTCTGGAATGAAAAAACTATATCCAAAAATGCACAATCATTGTTGTGTATTTGATTAGGTAAGACATCTAGTTTTCTTAAATTTACCAAATATTCTACAAATTCAACAAATTCTTCCTTACTACCCTTCCAAACAATCAGTATATCGTCCAAATACCTTAAATAAACAACAATTTTATTCCAAAACGCAGATGTAAAAACATACTCTGTCTCCCAGTGCGTTAAAACCAGGTTTGCATATATTGGGGCACACCTTGCCCCCATGGCCACACCAGTTTTTTGTCTGTAATATTCTTCATTCATATATAAAAAATTGTTTTCAAGAACTATTTCCATCAGTTCTGTCAAGAATCTACATTTTGGTCCTTCCATCCCACTAAATTTTAATAGGGTGGCCTCAAACATTTCCAAACCTTTGTGTGTGGAATTACTGTGAATAAATTCACTACATCTATGGTCGCCATAAAAAAATTAGGCCCTATTTTTTCCTTATTTTGTCTTATTAGTTCCAGACAATGCCATGAATCCTTTAACACATGTGGTAGTTTATTCAATGTCTCCTTACAATGAAAATCTATATATGCCCCAATGGCCTCTGTCTTGGATCCTCTAGCTGAAACAATAGGACAAAATGGGGGATTCTGTGGATTCTTATGAATTTTAGGAATTCCGAAAATGGATGGAATAACTGGAAACTCAACTGATAAATAAGAAAACTCATCCTTATTAATAATGCCATCCATTAAATATTCGTATAACAACCAATCAATTTTTGTGTATGCTCTATACATTTCACTTTTACTTACTTTTTCGTAGGTGTTACTGTCATCCAACATATTAGTCATCTTATTGTAGTAATCTGTATTTGTCATTATAACTATCTGTATTTGTCATTATAACTACACCCCCTCCTTTGTCCGGTTTCATGATTCTATAATTGCCTGACATAGTTAATTCTCTCAGACAAAATACTTCCGCTGAAGTCAAGTTTTGCATGTTATATGTTTTTTTAGTTAGTAGTCTCCTAATCTGGCTTTCACATAATGCTTCAAAAATGTGAATCATGAAATTCTGTGGGGGTATAAATATGCTGCTGCATTTTAAAGTGAAGTTGCCAGAATCAGAAGTGTGATTCATGCTGTTTGAAAATAAGATTTTTAAATTCAAAATTCTAGTGTATAGTTTTAAATTAATTAGTAGTTTGCCTATATCTAATTTAAATGAAGGCACAAAGGTAAAACCTCTTCTAAATAAAGCTAAAAAATCCTTGTCAAACTTTTTGTCCGTAAAGTTGTATATACTAAAACCCCCCTCAGTAACAATGGAACAATAATTGTCACTGTCAATACCACCGGAAATTGCTGCTGTATCATATTCTAATGCTCGGTGTCCATAAATTGTTGTGTTAGAACAATTAATATCTGGCAACTGAAAGGCATAGTCTGATGTAATAAAAACATTTTTGTCAGTTTGATCTAATAAAAGGCATGGACTTATCTCCGCCAAGAATTGGCTCTCTGTGCTGTTCTGTTGTAATTTCTGTTCTGCTGATAATTGTGACTGCCATAACGCTCTCGTATCCGTTCTGATCTCCTGAGAGGTGGTTCTTCTAAAAAAAACCCCTGACCTTCCTCTTCAAACATGTTTCATGTTCATATATTCTTTGAAATGAGTATAAACCTTCTTGTTCTTATAATCAGAAGTATCCCTACTAAGTTTGTGATTCTTGATATCTAACCCTTTGTTAACAAATTTGTCCATATCTTTAAAAATATTTTCTAAGCGAAACTTGTTGTGTTCATATAACAAATCTTGTTTAATACTTTTATCTAACAAACACAGTTGTTCATTTAATGTACAATATGTGTAGAACCTGTGAGATCTATATCTTGTGAGATCAATAGCATGTTATAATTTCGGCTTTTATGTCTGCTGTTTTATGCTTTTATCTGTTAAACTTTTTTAATCTGTCAAATAATTTTCATCTGTTAAATACTGGCAAACACTGTTAATTTTGATTAATCTTTATTTATATTTAGTGTTTATCAAATAATTACTAGAAAATGAAAGTTATGTTTTATTTAAGGTTTACAGTATTGGACACACGTTTTGGGACTCCGAAAAATTTTCAGTGTTTTTACACTGTTCTCTAGATGTTTCTTTTATACTGTTTCTCCAGTGTCTTCCTAGTAATTATGTTATTATACAATTACATCATTAACCAATTAATCAATTATTCATTTAATTCCAACTATATAAAGGATGGCTTTTTAGTGAAGAATTTGTACTCTGAAGATGCCCTATACGATTGTGGGTGAAAGCGCTTAGTACGGAGAATTGTTGTCGCATTATTGTATTTTTTATTTTTATTTCATTAAAAAGTGGAACCAACAAACCAGTTTTCTAACGGGTTATTGAATGACTTGTCAGCTTACTAGTTGTTCCAATATATATCTGATTTTGTGTTTTCGTTCTCTCAATATTCCGTTTTCATTCGGTTGTTGGCAGTACTTTTTTAGATTTATTTTTCGTTCCGTGACATGTATTTGTAGCCATCCAGTTGGAAGTTATAGTATACGTGACATTTTTGGACAGTACTACTGTTATTGGGTGTGTAATGGATCGTGTTATTTTGGAACACCTTCAATCCACACAAAAACTTATCAAGGCTCTACATGACAGAATGCAGAAGAGCCCAGTCACTAAAGAGATTATCATTTCCGATTCACAGGAGCAGTTATACACTCTGCATTCTACTCCTAACACCAGTTTTCACAGACCGTCAGCTAGTAATCGTTCTAGGAGTCCTACCAGAGGGAGGAGTCAATACAGGAAGTGACATTCGAGTGGATGTACGCTCGAACTCTGTGCAGAACACTAGGGGAGGACAGAATGGAGGCATGTTAGATGCAGTAGCAGGAAACGAAACTCATTATACAGAACTAAAACTATTTTTAGCAGCTCCTACACTACGTGACCAACAGGAGCAGAAAGGCAGGGACATGGGAACTCTTAACACGCAATTTAAGGAGTTCAAATGCATGCTACAGACCTACAAGTCAATCCACATGGACAACGCATTTCTTGAAAGATCCTTGGAACTTCGACAAGTACCTAAAGGATTACGTGTTTTCAAATTACCTTATGGTTTTAAAGAAGGTACTGTTTTATTTGATGAGTTAACTGAATTATTTGATAAAACTGGACTGGAACTTTTAAAGCTAGTTATACGTAACAACAACTGTAAATTGACATCCTTAAATGAACAACTGTGTTTGTTAGATAAAAGTATTAAACAAGATTTGTTATATGAACACAACAAGTTTCGCTTAGAAAATATTTTTAAAGATATGGACAAATTTGTTAACAAAGGGTTAGATATCAAGAATCACAAACTTAGTAGGGACACTTCTGATTATAAGAACAAGAAGGTTTACACTCATTTCAAAGAATATAGGAACATGAAAGTTTACACTACTACTACTGAGGCTGGTTATGGGAGGGAAGGGAATAGAGCCCATTTTAATGAGACAACAAATAGAGTAGAAAACATGTTTGAAGAGGAAGGTCAGGGTTTTTTTTTTAGAAGAACCACCTCTCAGGAGATCAGAACAGATACGAGAGCGTTATGGCAGTCATTATGGCAGTCACAATTATCAGCAGAACAGAAATTACAACAGAACAGCACAGAGAGCCAATTCTTGGCGGAGATAAGTCCATGCCTTTTATTAGATCAAACTGACAAAAATGTTTTTATTACATCAGACTATGCCTTTCAGTTGCCAGATATTAATTGTTCTAACACAACAATTTATGGACACCGAGCATTAGAAAATGATACAGCAGCAATTTCCGGTAGTATTGACAGTGACAGTTATTTTCCATTGTTACTGAGGGGGGTTTTAGTATATACAACTTTACGGACAAAAAGTTTGACAAGGATTTTTTAGCTTTATTTAGAAGAGGTTTTACCTTTGTGCCTTCATTTAAATTAGATATAGGCAAACTACTAATTAATTTAAAACTATACACTAGAATTTTGAATTTAAAAATCTTTTTTCAGACGGCATGAATCACACTTCTGATTCTGGCAACTTCACTTTAAAATGCAGCAGCATATTTATACCCCCACAGAATTTCATGATTCAAATTTTTGAAGCATTATGTGAAAGCCAGATTATGAGACTACTAACTAAAAAAACATACAACATGCAAAACTTGACTTCAGCAGAAGTATTTTGTCTGAGAGAATTAACTACATCAGGCAATTATAGAATCATGAAACCGGACAAAGGAGGGGGTGTAGTTATAATGACAAATACAGATTACTACAATAAGATGACTAATATGTTGGATGACAGTAACACCTACGAAAAAGTAAGTAAAAGTGAAATGTATAGAGCATACACAAAAATTGATTGGTTGTTATACGAATATTTAACGGATGGCATTATTAATAAGGATGAGTTTTCTTATTTATCAGTTGAGTTTCCAGTTATTCCATCCATTTTCGGAATTCCTAAAATTCATAAGAATCCACAGAACCCCCCATTTCGTCCTATTGTTTCAGCTAGAGGATCCAAGACAGAGGCCATTGGGGCATATATAGATTTTCATTGTAAGGAGACATTGAATAAACTACCACATGTTTTAAAGGATTCATGGCATTGTCTGGAACTAATAAGACAAAATAAGGAAAAAATAGGGCCTAATTTTTTTATGGCGACCATAGCTGTAGTGAATTTATTCACAGTAATTCCACACACAGAAGGTTTGGAAATGTTTGAGGCCACCCTATTAAAATTTAGTGGGATGGAAGGACCGAAATGTAGATTCTTGACAGAACTGATGGAAATAGTTCTTGAAAACAATTTTTTATATATGAACGAAGAATATTACAGACAAAAAACTGGTGTGGCCATGGGGGAAGGTGTGCCCCAATATATGCAAACCTGGTTTTAACGCACTGGGAGACAGAGTATGTTTTTACATCTGCGTTTTGGAATACAATTGTTGTTTATTTAAGGTATTTGGATGATATACTGATTGTTTGGAAGGGTAGTTAGGAAGAATTTGTTGAATATTTAGGTAAGACATCTAGTTTTCTTAAATTTCCCAATCAAATATACAACAATGATTGTGCATTTTTGGATATAGTTTTTTCATTCCAGAATAATAACATAGAATCTAATATATTTAGGAAAAAGACTTTTCTCAAACTCTTTTTTACACTTTGACAGCTGTCATCCATATTACCAAAAGAAAAACTTAGTTAAGGGTCAGATGGTGAGGCTGTCCAGAATTATTAGCAATGATGAAGCATTTAATTTGGAGATGAAGCATTTAATTTGGAGATGGAAAAACTATCTAAGATGTTTTTGGACAGGGGTTATCCAAATGACTTAGTTTTTAATGTTAAGAAAGAGATTAATGCTAAAAGACATTCATTATACAGACCCATTATTATATTTGGTGTCAGTAACACAATCGAAGATAAAAAAGCTACGTCTAGACAGGACACCTTTATATTACCTTACAATGAAACATCTCCTGAAATTGCGAGCATTATACATGAAATTTGGAATAGTGTTATTAGTAACAATGGAGAAGTATCGGAAGTGGTGGGCACATATCCTAAGATCACATATAGTAGAGGTAGAAATCTGAAAGATATTTTTGAAACTAGTACCAATAGTGACAATTTCAAAAGGTCAAGAATGAGTAAATGTGGAGCATGTCAGTTTTGCAAATACATTAATGATGGCCCTTACGTTGCTATAACGAATTTTGGAAAAACAATCAGATGTCCGGGCCACGGTAATTGTAATTCAACTATGGTGGTTTATGTTGCTACTTGCTCCACATGTCAAGCTTTATATGATGGTAAAACAATTAGAAAGCTCAGAGTATGTATAGCAGAACACATCAGAGATATTAAAAAACACAAAAATACCAGTGCCTTATACAATCACAGCGTCAAATGTGCAAATTTCAAGAGATTTCTATTCTTTATTATTGACAGAACTCCGCACAATGTACAGAAGGGGGGTGATGAAGAAGTCATTTTGGAAGCCAAAGAATGCCTTTGGCAACTTAGGCTTAATGCCTGTATGCTGCCAGGCATCAACGATTCTGTTTCTATTTCTAGTGTACTCAAATTAAAATCATATTTTTTTTAAGTATGATTTAAACATTTTTAATATTATAAATTTTGATCTATGACCATTTTTTAATTTTTTAATGATTGATTATTACTGGAAAAACATGTTATTGAAGAATGGACTTATACACATATTTATATATTTATTTATTTATTTTTCATTATAAATAAATTAAATACAAGTATAATTTATTCAAGATATTACTGATGTAGATGGATCGTGGAAGTATTACACACTACTTATTTCACAATTCACAATTCGTAATATATATTTAATAATTTATATTTTTAGTATATTTATATGAATTTTATATTTTAAATATGTGTACAATATGTGTAGAACCTGTGAGATCTATATCTTGTGAGATCAACAGCATGATATAATTTCGGCTTTTATGTCTGCTGTTTTATGCTTTTATCTGTTAAACTTTATCTGTCAAATAATTTTCATCTGTTTAATACTGGCAAACACTGTTAATTTTGATTAATCTTTATTTATATTTAGTGTTTATCAAATAATTACTAGAAAATGAAAGTTATGTTTTATTTAAGGTTTACAGTATTGGACACACGTTTTGGGACTCTGAAAAATTTTCAGTGTTTTTACACTGTTCTCTAGATGTTTTTTTATACTGTTTCTCTAGTGTCTTCCTAGTAATTATGTTATTATACAATTACATCATTAACCAATTAATCAATTATTCATTTAATTCCAACTATATAAAGGATGGCTTTTAGTGAAGAATTTGTACTCTGAAGATGCCCTATACGATTGTGGGTGAAAGCGCTTAGTACGGAGAATTGTTGTCGCATTATTGTATTTTTTATTTTTATTTCATTAAAAAGTGGAACCAACAAACCTAATGGGTTATTAAATGACTTGTCAGCTTACTAGTTGTTCCTTTCATTATCTTTTCCTTACAGGGCCCTTCAGAATTCTCAGACAGTATCACGGCAATGTGGTGTATCAACAAGCAAGACGGGAGACAAGGTCTTGTCTCCTGTGCATACTAGCTTTTCAGGTTTGGGATCTAGCAGTTCAGTATCAGGTGACCTTTCAGGCAATTTATATTCTGTCTGATCAGAGCATAGTGGTAGATTCTCGGGTGACTTTTTGGCCCAGGCAGCATTGCTTCCCTTTTCTTCTACATTTAACCATGGGCAATCAACACAAATTACTTCACAGGGTGGGCCAACCCATACAAGACCAGGGGTTTTTCACCCATCCCCACCTGTCCACTCTTCAACTGATGTTGTGGGTGATAGGGTTTTGATCCCCTTCAGGCATCTTTTTTCTGAGGACATGCTTTGGGTCCTGCAGGTGGCCAGGAAACCCACTACTAGAAAATAGTGTCTTCAAATGGAAGATATTTTCTGTCTGGTGTCTTTCTTGTAATCTGGATCCACTTTATGTGGATGCTGTTTTGGTTCTCTCTTTGTGTGCATTGCTAAATGCAGTTGGCATATTCTTCTATTAAAAGCCCACCTGTCAGCTATTTCTGCTTCTGTGTCTTTGGCTCCCCTTTTGGCTTCTAGCTTTGAGGCCAAACACGTTTCTTAAAAGTATCCTTTAGATTAGGCCTCCCAAGAAGCCTGTTCCTCCTTCCTGAGACCTTCATTTTGTTTTAGAAAAATTGACTATGGCTCCTTTTGAGCCTGCTGCTTCAGGTTCCTTACAATATTGTTCTTGGAAAACTGTTCTTATCTCTGCCAGACTGTGTTTAAGCTGCAGGCCATTATGGCTGTTTTTGCATTTCTGTTTTTTTCTTAAGGACAGGGTGACTCTTCATACTAATCTTTATTTTTTTGCCAAAGGTGGTTAATGAGTTATCTCTTAAGCAGTCTATTCATTTGCTCACTTTTTTCCCTTCTCCACAATCTGCTAGTAAGAAGGCTCTTCACACCTTGGATTTGCATAGACAAGTCAGATATTATTTGGATAAAACTAAAGCTATTTGTAGAGCAGCTTTTTGTATCTCGTCATCATAGGTCTTTGGTGTTTCCAATCAAATCAGTTCTTCATGGATATCTAAAGCCATTTCTTTTTGTTATTCCTTTTGTGGGTAGAGCCTTCCTCCTTCTGTTAAGGTTCATTCTACTAGGGCTGTAGCCTCTTCTAGTGCCTTTTTCAAGGGGTTGGATACTAATTCTATTCTTGAGGCATCTACCAAGACTTCTTTGCATACTTTTACTAAGCACTGTAAATTGGATGTGATTTCTAGAGCCAACACTGGTTTTGTCAGGGCCATTCTTCTTGGCCTTCTTGAGGTTTCTGCTAGCCCTTCCTCCTAAGCTGTTGTACTCTACCTATTGTAACAAATACTACAACTGTGATATGGAAGGGCATAGTACAGTCATGTAAAATCTTACCGTAACAGTATATGTCCTTCTCTTCACTGTTGCAGTATTCACTCTTTCCCTTCTCCCTCTGATCCTTTTTCCTTTTGAATGTACTTGTTACCTGATAGTATCCATAGGCTGTTGTTCCTACTGAGGCTTTTTCACTTGTGAGAATGATACATCTGGGCATCACCTTTATGCCCTACACTGTGAATGGGGATCATATGTCTGACATACAAAGTATCCATTACAACCTAAAGCCTCAGTATATTGGCCGGATATCAGGCTGCCCAAGCAGGGATCCCTATTGTAAAGAATACTGCAACAGTGAAGAGAAGGACCATCTGCTGCTGTTGTAAGACTTTACACAGCTGCACTTTATTGTAGTGACAGCATGTGTTTTTAGTTTTTGAATGTTTGCTAGTAGATGTTCTTCATTCCACATTGCTGCAGTCCTAACTATTGGGTAGTCCGCTGTCCAGTCGGCCCGAATACCAAAGTATATGACGTCGGTCAGGCGCATTAGACTGACGCCAGTGGGTATTAATGCGCACGACCCATGTCATATCCTCAGTCTTTTTTGCCGCATGGTCCGATGCAGAAGCAATTTTGCGAGTGCAGGTTGGCGTTCTGAAAATTTCTGAAGCCAGAGTTTCAGACCGAATCAAGTATTTTGTTTTTTCTTGCCTCAGTATTTAACCGATGTCAGAAAAAGTGAATAACTGTATTTCTTGTGGGAACAGATACCTCATAGGGATTACCATACTTTGTGTATACCTTGTTTAGGGCCTGAGCACCCGTTGTTGGATGCCGTTCTTGTGCTAGATTTAACAAACGCACTATTAAGAGAAGGTTAGACTGTGCCAGGTTAGTGTTTGGGAAGAACTATAAAATGCCGCCGGATGTTGACAAAACAGCAAAGCCTAGAAGAACCGACAGTCCCAGACGCCGGTTCTTTAGAGGGCTCAGTGGAGCCGGAGGTTTTGCCAGAGTCTCAGGGAGACTTTACTGTTACAGGATGTTTCCGAAGTAGGCCAGGCTGAGGGGCTTCTCAGGTGGCTGTTCTTCCTCACTTCCTAAGGTGGTTAGGGCCCTTCTGTTTCCAAGGCTTGCTTCAGTGGGGGTTTCTCCTACTGCTTCAGGATCTTTGCCTAAGAAACATATGCTTAAAATGGCAGAGGATTTGATTACTATGATAAGGGGTTCTATGCCCCCTCCTGATAAGAGGCCTAGGGTGGAACCTGAGCTTGAGAGTTTTGAGCAATGCTCGGAGGCTTCTGAGTCTTTGGCTGAAGACTTGCAGGAGTTCCCTCCTTATTCTGATTCTGATGTGGATGATTCTACTCCGTCAGCTTCTCCTCCTGAGGATTTTTCATTTTCAGAGACTTTGCATTCCATGAGGGAGCATTTTAAATGGGAAGGCCAAGATTTCTCTGATTCCAGGAAAAGGCTTAGGGAGTTCTTATTTTTACCCCAGCATAGGCCTTTAGCTATACCCCCTGTTTTGAATGTGGTGGAAGATGTTTTTGCAGAGGCTTCCCTGAATCCTGACTCTTTGCCTCCTGCCCCTGTTAAACCGGATAGATATTATAGGGTGCCTGAAGCTCATAAGTATCTTTTAAGAGTCCTAGGGCAGATCCGAAACTGTCTCTCAGGGGCCTAAAGGTGTAAAGGCCTCAGTTGTTAAAAATCCTGTCCCTCCTGATAAAGAGGCAAGGGCTTTGGATAGATGGGGAAAGAAAGTGTATACTTCTTCCACTTTAGCCATGAGGGCCAGTTCCACATGTTAAGATATCAGAATTATCTTCTTTCACAGTTGAAATCTAAGGTGGATGCTCTAGCGGAAGGTATTGACTGTAAAGAGTTGCAGGATTTAGTTCATGTGTCTGAACAGGTGGGTAAACATTCCTTGCAATGTGGTTTTGATGCTGTACAGGCCTCCTCCAGGGTGGCTGCCACTGGTTCTGTTCTTCGTGAGGCACGCCTGGTTGAGAGATCAGAATTTAGCTGAGCATGTTAAGACAAGAATTTTGGATGCTCCTGTGGAAGCAGTTTTGAAGAAAATGGAGGACAAGGCTAAATCTATGCAAACTGTTAAAGATTTTTGCAGGTACAGCCTCAAGTTTAGTAGAAATTGGCCTGCTAAGGGTTGGACTTATCCTGCTTATGATTCCCAGTCTGGGGTAGGTCTAGGTGACGTGGTAGGGGCAGAGCTCAGGGTTCCTTTAGGCCTAGGACAGGGTTCACCTGCCGACTTCTGGTGAGGGCAGGGGTCAGTCCTTGCAGACCCAATGACCTGCCTTTTCAGCTGCCAGTTCATTCGCCTGGCAGCACCGTTGGGAGGAAGGCTGTCTCTTTTCAAAGAAAATTGGGATTTAATTACCCAAGACAGATGGGTTCTGGATATCATTCACCACGGTTACAGGTTTTATTTCCATACCTTGCCTCCTTTCAAAGGCATGCCAGACATTCCTCCTCTACAAAGACAAGCAAATTTCTCTGTCCATTCAGCCAGTTTCTGTGCCAGAAAGGGGTCTAGGATTTTATTCTCGCCTGTTCCTAGTACCAAAGAAGGGGAACACGTGGAGACCAATTTTGGATTTATCTATCCTCAACACTTATCTGGACATTCCCAAGTTCAAAATGTTGACGTTACAACAGCTTTTACCTTTACTGGGCAAAGATCACTGGATGGTAACTTTAGATCTCAAGGAAGCTTACCTTCATGTGCCTATAAGATTAAGTTGCAGAAAGTATCTGCGTTTTCGAGCTGGAAGTTCTCATTATCAGTTCTCTGCATTGCCCTTTGGCTTATCTACGTATTCACGAAGGTTCTGGCTCCAGTGATAGCTTACTTCAGGCTACAAGGATTCAAATCTACCCTTACTTGGACGATTGCCTGATTCTGGCTCAAGAAAAGGAAGACCTTCTACAGCATCTGGAATATGTCATAGCAGTGCTAAGATGCCTAGGGTATTCTGTGAACGAAATAAAGTCCAGTCTAGTACCCTCTCAAGACATGTGCTTTCTGGGTGTGAGACTGAATACAGCAGCCCAGATGGCCTTTTTAACCCCAGACAAACAAAAGAATCTTTCCAGTTACTTCCATCAACTATCTCTTCAGTCCGGGCTGACTGCAAGGACAGTCCTTCAAGACTTAGGGTTCATGGCATCTTGTATTCTGGTGCTTCCCAATGCCAAACTGCATATGAGGAAGCTACAATGGTATCTCAAAATGTATGGACACAGCACTGCCAGGATTTGGACACTGTCATTCAAATAATACCTTGCATTCAAAAGGAATTTTTGTGGTGGGCTCAGGAATGTCACCTAAACAAGGGACTCTCTGTGACCCGGCCAGAAGTCAGATTCTAACGGCAGATGCCTCAGACATTGCTTGGGAGCTCATCTAAATGGAAAGTGGATACAAGACAAGTGGCCTGCCAGACTACAGCATCTACATATCAACATGAAAGAGATGTTAGCAGTCCAGTTTGCATTAATGGCTTTCAAGGAGTTACTTCCAGGGCAGGTGTTGATTCTAACAGACAACACAACTGTCATGTGGTACATCAACAAACAAGGGGAACACATTCTTACCCATTGTGCAGGCAAGCAATAATTTTGGGAGACTGCTCAGCTTGCAACTAACTCTTCCTGCCAGGAGCACAGAACTCCTTAGCAGATGTGTTAAGCAGACAAATCATGGATCCCCACAGTGGAAACTGGATCTTCATGTATTTCAAATATTGACAGTGTCATGGGGAACTCCAGACATAGATCTGTTCGCTTCTCCACTAAACCACCAGCTGCCAAAGTTTTGCACAAAGAAGTTTCATCACACAGCTTGGAAAGTGGACGCTCTTTCTTTCAGTTGGAAAATCTTCATGTGTATGCGTTTCCACCTCTGCCTCTTCTTCCAAAAGTGCTTCTAAAGGTCAGACAAGACAAGCCAAGGATGATTTTAATAGCTCCAGATTGGCCTCGGCAGCACTGGTACCCATTACTGAGGAGTCTGGTAAAGAAGCCTCCATGGCCTTTACCCTTGATTCCACACCTGTTGTCTCAGAGAAGGTCACCTGCTCAATGTCAAACTTCACTCTCTTCATCTAACAGCCTGGCATATTCTGTTTTGAAAGGCAGCAGGTCTCAACTTCCTCAACAAGTTTTAAATGTGATTATGGAAGCCAGGAGACCTAGTACAAGAAAAGTGTACGCAGAGAAATGGAAGAGATTTTTATTTTGGAGTGCAGCAAACAATTTGGAGATTTCGAGCCAAATTTGAGTGTGGCTCTTCAATATCTTACTGAGTTATTGGACAAAGGTTTGTTTCTCTTCCATTAAGATTCATGCTGCAGCAATTTCAGCTCACTATGATTGTGACCCACCATTGTTTTCGCATCCTTTGTTCAAGCAATTTCTTAGAGGGCAAAAGAATATAAGACCGCTCCTACTCCTGCTTGGGATCTCAATTTTGTGTTGGAGAAACTTACTCTACAACCTTTTGAGCCTACTGCTGAATTGAAATACTTGTCTTGGAAGACTGCTTTTTGTTGGCCATTACTTCTGCAAGAAGGGTTTCTGAGTTACAGGCCCTTATGGCAGTGGAACCTTTTGATTTTAGGATAGGTATCTTTAATCCTTCCTTTATGCCTAAGGTGGTTTCTAGTGTGGCTTTAAACCAAACTATTCATTTGCCTACTTTTATGCAGATCCCCAAAATAAAGGGGAAAAGATTTTGCACACTTTAGATGTACACAGGCAATTATTATTTGAGCAGGACTAAAGATTTTAGGCAGTCTCAGCAGTTGTTTATTTCTTTTGCTTTGAGTTCTCAGGGCAAGCCTGTGTCAAAACAAACTATTTCTAGATGGATTGGGTGTTGCATTTCATTTTGTTATTCCCATCATGGCAAGGAAATTCCAGCTGGGATTAGGCCTCATTCCACTAGGGCTACTGCCACTTCAACAGCATTTCTAAGGGGTGGCAACTAAGGATATTTTGGAGGCAGCTACTTGGAGTTCAGTGCATACTTTCTCTAAGCATTATCACCTTCCTCTCTACTCTAAGTCTAGGGCTGGTTTTGCCACTGCTATTTTGCAAGGCATGTTGTCAGTTCCTGCTTCCTTATGATTTGCCAGCCTCCCTTACCTCTGCTTTGGGATTCTACCCAATAGTTAGGACTGCAGCAATGTGGAATGAAGAACATAGTACAGTTTTGTACCTACCATAAATGTAGATGTTCGAGGATCCACATTGCTGCAGTCCAATTTACCCTCCTCCTTCCCTCTGTGTTTAGGGGTGGTTGTGTAGGTGAGGTTATATTCTGCTACTTGTGTATATATTGTATATATATTTTTTGCAGGTATTTTGGGAATTTTGTTTTGGCCTTATCTTTTCAGGGTCTTCTGACATCTGGGGCAAGAAAATTGAGATATGGCGTCGGTCATGCGACTGGACAGCGGACTACCCAATAGTTAGGACTGCAGCAATGTGGATCCTCGAACATCTACATTTATGGTAGGTACAAAACTGTACTTTTTGCTCGCGTGAAACTAGCATATCAAACAACTAGTCACACACATAACACAAGCTGTATTGCAGAAATAATGATCCAAGTTTCCAAAAGTTTAACTTAAATCTAAAACTACGGACTACTGGCAATAGACAGTGTTTCAGAAATAACAGGCATGTAGACACACACACATTTAAATGCTTGCTTTAATTGCTTAACAATTCTGTATTAAAATACCATAGATGAATGCTACTAAAACAAACAAACAAAAAAAAAACATCCTGTTTTTCAGCTTTAAAAAGCAAGTTGATAAGGTTTTCCTGGATGTGGGTAAGCATGAAGAGCTGATAAACAATATATAATGAAAAAATAGTGAGGAATATGAATGGTTATAAAATATGGTAAGTTACAAAGTTAAAACATCTAATTTTTATAACAGGACAGGCGCAATGACTACCTTAATAAAGATAATCTGGCATTAGTTTTAACTAATCAGACTGAGGAAAATGAAGTTCTTTTTCTTACAATAAGCATCTCCAGTCACTGGCTTGTGCAAACCACTGAAGCATTCATTGAGATTGGTCAAAAGAGAAGATCCAAGTTTCCAGTTAGATCTGCAACAGCTTCTCAGCCAGAGTCTGCCTAAATTTGCAGAAACTCATGAAGAGGAACATTTCAAGTTACTTCAACAGTAAAACATCACTGGAATCAACAAAGTCTCAACTAAATAAACCACACAACATTTTACAGTCAACTTAGATGACCATTTTAGAGGTAAATGAGTAATTACCTTCAGCATCAATATATACAGGTAGAAGATTAAATCCATATTCATCTGCCACACAGACCTCATTTGTTGTGTTTTGCTCCCATAGAAATTATTTAAACTGATTTTATAAGATTCACTAGTATTACAATTTATTACTTTTTTTGTGTCTGGAAGCCTGATCCCTTATATTTATATAACAGTTTTAACTTCAATTGTATTCTTTCATGTTTTACAGGTTCTTTTACTTCAGCCATCACAGTCCCTCTCAAACTTTATTCTACCTTTCATCCTCTGTATTTCTGAACAAGGTGTCCTCAGTATTAGTTTGACTTCTAAAATGACTGCAAACTGAATAACAGCGTAATTTAAGTTCTCTCAATGTGAAAACAGAAACTTGGAAAAGAGAGTCACTAGTGGATTTGTCTTTTTGGGCAAATTTCAGTAATAGGCTAGTAAGTGCACTGCTTAGATGCCAGCAAAAAAAGAAACTCCGAGACCCTGAAAGAAAATCATTCACAAATGGTGAGGAGAAAACACTGGCTGGAAAGAATCCTGCAGCTGTTCAGCAGAAAAAGTTCATGCTCCAGCTTTGGTACAGGATATGACTTCAGTACTCTAGAGGAAAAAATAAGTCAGATGTGCTCAGAGATGATTAAAATAAATGAAACACTGAGGGAGTATATCATCTCAAGTAACAAAAGGCTGAAATCACAGAAGAAGCATTAAACAGATCTTCAGTTGAACAGGAAAATCTGCAAAAATCAGAGGTTGAAATGAAGACAAGGCTGAGTGAGTATGAAACTACTCAAGAGGAGATGTTTTGAAAAATGATCGAATTACAGGACAGGCCATGTAGGGAAAACTTGAGATTTTCTGCTGTACCAGAGAAACTGGAAGGAACAGACTGTATTAATTTTATGAAAGCACAAATAAGCAACTGAACTGGTATTCCACCACAGGAGTTGTTAATTGAAAGGGCACATCATGTGTATTCCCCAAACCTGGCCATGAGAAAGCAACCCAGGTCTTTAATAGTGAAAGTGCAATCCTAACAGCAGAAAGAGTAGATTCTGACAAAACTATGGCAGAAGGACAAAGTACTAAAAGTGAAAGACAGTAGTGTGTTTGTGGAAACTGATTACTCACTGTATGCCAGGCAGAAGAAAAAAATTATTCCAGTAATCAGGGAATGTAGAGAAGCAGGTGTGAGATTCAAGCTGCTATATTCAGCTATTTTAGAATATTTTTTCTTGGAGGGTTAGACTCCTTTTGTTGATGCAGAACATGCTAAGGAGGAAATACAAAAGTTCATCCAACAAATGTGAGTTATCAAACAGAAGGGCATTCTGCCTCTTATTCTTCTGATAATATAACTGTGGTGCTGCGGTAGCGTTGTCACCTTACAGTAAGACGGTGTCTTGTTTGATTCTCAGCTAGAGCGTCTTCTGTGGGGAGACATGCGTGAATGGGTGTACCTTCGTTGAGTTGTGCCTCAGGGCTGGCAACTCGACACATAAAAATCTACTGCCAATCATTAGTGGACCGGAGTTCCGCTGTGGCGACCCCTAACCGGGAAAAGCCGAAAGACACAACAACAACATTCTGCTGATAATAAAGCCCATAGAGAATCTGTCATTGAAACATTTTCCAATGTTCTAAAAGAAAATGCTTGATAGAAAAAAATCACAAGAGTTAACTAGAAGAACCAGGTGTACATTGCAAATGAACCAGAGACTGGAATTGTGAACTGGAGATAACAAGAAGAAACCCAACAACTCAGAAATTGAGTAAATGTGCGATTACAAAGCATTAATTACATTTGTGAAATTTGAAAGAACAGGAAAACCTGAATATATTGAACTTTTTGACTTTGTTATGTTTAGCAGAGGAAGAAGATAACTATAAATAAAACAAAATTTTGTTTGTAACAGTATTTTATAACCACATATACTGCATGCTATAAAGTAGAGCTTTTCAGTTATTTTTGTATGTTATAGGGATACTATAGTAACCAAGTGTTCCTATTTATTTTTCTTTCTTGCTCAGTTTTAAGAAATGTAGGCTCTGCAATTTAAAAAGAGAAGAAAGCCTGGACAAAAGAGCTTGATATATGAAAAATGTATATGCTTTTTCTTTCTTTTGCACAGGAGAATGACTGGATTAATGCTCTTGGCTTAATATAAGTTTGAAGGGAAAGCAAATAATGTAATGAAAAGTTTTCCTCTAGCATTAAATATTCACAGTTCAATACTGTAATGAAAGGCAAATGTGTATCTGGTTCTCATGCTTCTATGGAGAGAACCTGATAACGACATAAAAAGCACAATACCGCCTTCTTTCAAAGGCTAGATGATTTCTGAAAGCATTCAGGTGTGCTTTTTTACATCTGGAAGTGGAATAAAGATAAGATAAACTAGACAGGACTTACTAGAATAAAAGCTCAGACTGTACCATGCATCTTATGTTAATTAAAGCCAGTGCGTTTGACTGTCATTCCGGGACATTTGTTCCTGTTAGGGGGGTTAAACTTCATTATTTGAAGATGTACATAATTTTGTGTGGTAGTATTAATAAATTCTATGGGGTTGTTTGAGGGTTAATAACTGTATAAAAGATCAACCTGTGCAAAGCTGTTAATATGTAACAGGTGGGAATAATAACTTCCTATCATAATGACACTTTCCATATTATCTTTAAATTTGAATGGTCTCTCAGATATATAAAAAATAAACAGTAGTGAACTATATTAAAATGCAGAGTTCAAATAGCTATGCTACAGGAGACACATTTGGAAAGAACAGAGCATGTGCATTTTATTAAATAAGGGGATTTCAGAATGGTTATTCAGCAGAATATCTGGGACAGGGAAAAGAGGAGTACTTGTATTAACTGTGAGAGGAGCTCCAATAATGATAGAAGAGGAAAAAGGTAATAATGGTAGATTTGTAGTACTAAGGGGCTACTGGCAAGGGATGAGGATTGCATTGGCATGTATTTATATTCCACCTAAAACTGCTACAATGGAGCTAAAGAAATTTCTAGGAGAAATAATCAGATTTCAGCAAGGAATATTATTTATATGTGGAGACTAGAATTTTATTTGCAACAGTGAGGATGCTTGTGGAGAGCCTAGAATGGAAAAATATAAAAAAGCTGGTAGATTTTTTGAAGTAATTTATGAAAATATATGGTATGGAAGATGTGAATTCAATAGCAGGAGTTCAGAGAGAATTTACATATTTCCCAAGATACAAAAACTGGGCTAGGCTAGACAGAAAATATATTTCACAGGAACATGTGCATGTAATTGAACATTTTGATAAGCATCCAATAATGATTTCAGATCCCACACCAATAATAGCTAAAATAAAAATGCAGGGTAATGAAATAAATATAAAACGCTGGTGCTTACCTACCTATCTGTTAAAAAGAGGAATTTAAGGAATGGGTAGTGAAAATTATTCATGAGTTATTAGGGAAGATAGAAATTTCTTCTAAAAATATACTTAGTGGAATAAATTAAAGGTGTGGCAGCAACCACTGCACCATGCCCTTGCATCACTATCACCTGCTGGTTGCCCAGTGGCTTCAAGACCTACCTCTTTGCATGGTGGCAATGGTCATCCCACATGATAGAGGACTTGGAGGACTTATATGGTAGACTCTGATGCACTTTCTCTGGTGGGAAGTGTATGGTAGACTCTGATGCACCGTCTCTGGTGGGAAGTGTATTATAGAACTCCAAAAATGAAATCCCGCACAAAGGAAAGATGGAAATTTTGAAAATTTATTGTGGCAAGCTCCATAAATAAAATATCCACAGCAAACCGGTTTCAGCTGAAAGTTCAAGCCTTCTTCAGTGTAAAAAGTATATTCATTAGAGCAAACCCTAATACCTGCTTATATACGTGTACATAAATTAGCCAAAAGGGCTTAATACCTTAGAGTGTTTAGTCATTAGTCAAACAGTAATCAAACAATCCAAGGCTGAAATTAGCTTAACTCATTCAGGCCTGGTCTAAATAGAGCACCTAGCCTGATTATCCAAGATGATTCCTTATTTAATATATTATGCCAACCAGCTTTGGATATCCTATTCATTTGTATTTTATCAATGATGGTAAAAGTAAATTTAACAGTTTTATGTACTAAAGTGTGTTTGTAAAGAGCGTTTGAGATTCTTTTATTTCTAATTTCACTTAGATGTTCACTGATATGATGTCTAAAAGGTCTGGACATTTGTCCAACATAAAATGAAGAACAAATACAGGTGGCTAAATAGATGATCCAATCGCTACTACAATTGCCAAAACATATTATTTGGTAAAGTTTAGATGTGTTACAACTAGTAAATTCCTTGATTTGAAATATGTGTGAACAAGCACTACAATGACCACAAGGAACACAACCTGTTAATGTATCATTAATATGGTATAATGCAGTGCTGAATATTGTTTCTAAGATGGTCGACATCACTAAAGAATGCTTTGTTGTCAAATCATGAACGGATGTAGCTGCAAGTAAATGTAGATATGCCGCCACAAGCAGCACAGACCTTCTCAGTAGTGGGTGTAACTGAGCAGTAGAGAATGAACCCAGAAGGGGGGGTGTTGTCTGCTTGGAACCACATTTCCATAGCTAGACAATGACTGAGTCATATTTGTACTTGCCTTGGAGTGACCTGAGTGCTTGTGTTATGTAGCGGATCCTAGCGCCCGACAGGCTGCTTACCGTGACCTTCTCCTTGTTCAGCCTGGTGAGCGACGTCACTGTGCCTGACGATAGTCACCTATTACAAGTGTATCAGGTGTGTTGTTTAGCCTTAAGGGCTGTGACTGTTTGGCACACTGGCTTTGTGAGATATGTGTTGCACTTGTTTTGTTTTGGGGTAGCGGTTGCTTGGGTGTCTGCTTTGGAGGTCTCTGCTGCTTAGGCAGATCTTTATTTAGAGCCTCTGAGTATGTTTTTGTGTGATTATGTGTTTGGTTTGCTGTCATGGTAGGTCTCTGTGAGACTGGAATTGTAGTGAGTGTGGTTTCCTTCTCCTCCTGACTGGTTATGCCAGTACTGAGTTGAGAGAGCTTAGCCTCCAGTTTGGCTATATGGTTGCATCTCTCACATGTGTTGGAATTTGTTGGGAGTAGGAGAGGGTTGTCTGTGTACATGAGGCAGTTGTAACATTGCCTCAAGATTCCCAGGTTCACCAGCTGGACTGGAGAGGAGATTGACAACTGACCTTTGGACATGCTAGAATAATATTGGGAATTCCTTTATAATTGAAAACAAGGGCCAATGGGGAGTGAGGGTGTAGTGCTTTTAATTTTTAGTGCTGACTTATATAATTGCTTTAGTGAGCAAGTGCCAGGTAACTTAAGTGCAATGTGTTACAGGTAACTTAAATGCAAAAACGACAAACAGTAACTTTCTTTCAAGTGAAACAAGGAAATAAGTACAGTAAGTAATGCAGATATCACTAGGGATCCACAGAAGCGTTGAGAAGCCGCGTTTTAGGTGGAATTAGCGTTCCAGGGAAGTAACAAGCAAACAAACAAAGCTAGATTCAGCAGGCCTGGATCTAGTCTATGCTACAGCAAACAAGGTGTACCAATTTCAGTAAGAAACAGTTCAAATATATAGGCACTATAAACCTTTAACCAGAAATTCCCAGCTCAGAAGGGCTGAGTCCAGCCTCTCCTCCCACAAGAGTGCAGACCACGAACCTTCTTAATGTAAAATAACTGACCTGAAGCCCAAGTGCATAAACCAGAACTAATACACTTTAGGAATAACAGACACTGGTCTCGGCCACATATCTGTTCTGTAGTCTTCACACATATGCTGCTTTGAGGTGCTACCATACTTCTTCAACTCCATCTATTTCCTTCTCTTCTTGAGGTTCTAGAGCCCTGAGCAATTGCTTGAACTGTTGTGCTTCTGTTCAGTTAACTTCCAGGTCTTCAGCCTGGTCTCTGTTGACCTTAAAGCCTTCTTTGACCACTACTTGCAGCTGATTGTGGCAACCAGTGGTTTATGCTGTGGGTTGATTGCTTCACTGGGGATGACTTTGCAATCACTGATTCTCTGCCAGTGCCTTTCCTTGCTAGGAGGAAGCCTATCTGAGTTGAATGTTGGTCACACTTGTATGTGATCCTGTGACTCTCTTTCTAAACCATGTGTTAGCTATTATCAAGCCATTTCCCAGGAAGAAGTCTAGAATGGCCTCTTTTTCTTTATTACTGTTGTACTATCTAGGACTACCCAGGCAGTCCTCATATGCTGTTCTGTCTGTCCCAGTATGTGCATTCAAGTCACCCATTATCAACACCAATTCATGTTGTCCTGCTTTATCTAATAAGTCCTGCAACTGCTGTCTGAGTGCATTCTTTTTCTCACTATTACAGCCCTGCTGTGGGGCATAGCTGAGATAATTAATATTGCCCTATCGTTACTCTGGAATCTGATTTCCATGAGTCTGTCACTAATTCTGATGATATCCTTCAATTCCTTCTAAAGGCTCTCTCTCACCACCTACTGAGTCACTCTCTCACCACAATTCCCACACTTTTTCTAGCCTGTCCTCTTCCTGAGTAGTAGACTCTTGATACCAAACATCTTCGCTGCACCGCTGCCTGCCCTTCCATCTTGTCACTTGGATGCATAGGATGTCCAGCTTTCTCTGTTCCATCATGTCATCCACTTCCAAACTGCATCCTGTCAGTGAACCTGCACTGAGTGTAGCAATTCTTAGTTCATGATTGGCAGGTTGATTGTTTTGATGTCCAGCTTTTGCTCAACAGAGCTATCCCAGGTAACCCTGGTTGGGCAACTGGACACCAGTCAGTAGCTTATTGACCCATGGCTACTGTTTTATGGTGGGCACACACTGGCCAATAGGGGCACATACACCCTGGCATAGGTTGGGTCCTCAACCCACTTATCACTGGCAAATACCCATGCCTATTTTAGTGACAGTCAACATATTTTACACCTTTGAGTGGCTAGCCCCACCACAGTGCGTAGTTTGTGATCCATGTTCTCCTATCTCCTAGATACTGTGCACCACAGTAGATGCCCAAAGTGGTTGATCTGTACAACTCTTGCCCCTATAGGGCTCCATGTAGAGTCTGTATTACTGCTCACAGTTTCATTCATTGGTACTATTTATAGTTTGGTACTTTGTCACCAAGAAATGGAACTAACAACTGCAACTGGGAATATGTTAATACGGTTTGTTTTCTTTTATTTACAAATATGTTTGCCTGTGTCTTAAGTATTCAGTAAAGGTATTAAGAAGAAAAAGAAATGAAGCCAAATACTATAAAGTGTGCATCATAAATGCACAAAGTTAATTTGAGGTTATGATGCAATTAAATAAAAGATCAAATATCTTAGGCATAGTAGGAGTGATTTGATGCACATTGCAAAGTACAGGCAGACTGATTTTCTGCTTGGGATTGTGATTAATTGAAATACACAAGACTTTTAAACTTCTAAGAGCTTATTTAAAAATATATCTTGGTATACAGAAAGGGTTATTAAAGACTGAATGCACTGCCACACTCCGTCAGTGAGAATAAGAGTTTGGAAACTTCCAAACAGCCTTAGGTAAGTGTTTGTATACTCTTTTATGAGATATTGTTAGGCTATGAGGGTATGCCTGTTTTGACATGTTATCTATTGTACTGTACAACTGTCCATGAAGACTGCTCAATACTTTAAAGCAACTACAACAATGAAGCTGAAAGTATGGCATACAGTAACATACCAAAGTGCACAGTGTAACATTTTTAACCAGTACATTAATGAAATTGGTTAACATGGAGTAGATAATGTAACTATTTCCAAATCAGACAACCTGCACACAATAACTTAGTGCTGCTTTGCTAAAATGAAGATAAACAGTTGTCTGATCCTAAAAAACAGAACCTTTGGGAAATATAGGATCTGCCTATAGTCCCTATCCCTAAGTGTTTTTGCTTAGATTGTTGCATTAAAACTAGAACTATAAATTGCATGTCATGCTACTGATATTTCTGTCTGGGTCCATTACAGTTTTACCGTTGTGAGAGAAGGGAAAAAGGCAATATTCAGAATGTGAATTTGCTACTGACACACTAGCACTGTTGCTTCCTATTGGTTATTTTTTTCCAGATTTTATTTTGTACTGTGTTGCACTGCTCAAAGCTTATTTGTGACAAGATGCCTCATGTTGCACACCTGAGACCCTAGGTACTGGATTTTTTCCACACGTGATCCTTTGAGCACCAGGAAAGTGTCTTTACTTTGCTTAAAATGTTTCACTTGAGCTGATGATGTGAATTGCATGCCTCTCTTGGGATCATTATAGTTTTTTTCTTGTGTGAGAATGGAAAGAAGCATTGTTCTGAACGTGAATTAGATATTTGCTTGCTAGTAGTACTGTTTTTTTAATGGATGCTTTCTGTGTTTTTCTACTGTTTTATTCTGTGCTTGTGTCTCCCTCGACTATAGTCTAACTTGTATCTGCATATAGCACTTCCTAAGATTGTTGCATTCATGCCTATGTTTTGCCATAGTATACCAAGAACACTGCAGCTCTTTGCCCATTTTGTTTTGACTGCTGTACAGGGAATAGTATAACTGGTTGCCCATTTGATCTTTACTGTACTATGTTTCTGCATACTACCTTCATATATCTTGTACTATCAGAAAACTATTGATTTTGTTGTCATATTGTACTAATATAATGGGTTACCCATTTGTTTCTACTATGCTACTTCAGCATCCCACACAGCTACCGTTCCTCTCTCTTGTACTGTCAGTTTTTTAAGCTACTATTGCAATATCTTGGCTCAGTATTTAAGCTATTATAACTGCGTTTTAACTAATATATTTACCTTGAATCTAATTATATTGACTCCCTCATTAGTTTACCAGACACAAGGGACCATAATCCTATTGCTAACCTTCTAGCATTAAGCACATTGAGACATTGTAGGAGTGGCCTCATGCTCACTGACAACCTTTTATTGTTACAGCAAAGAATCAACTTATGAGAGATGCAGGCCTATTTATACTAGAGTCAAACCTCTCCTGCTTTTCTTGCACTCAGACTGCCAGTGCTCACTCCATACTCATTCCACCCCATCACAGCACTAACACCAAGCCTACATATGCTGAGACACTAAGAAAATCCCTACAAAGCCTTCTCCTAGACAGCCCACTACTGTGCCTAACCCTCAACACAATCACACCTCCCCCAAACATTCACACTATTGCTTTCACCACAAGCAAAGGTCACTTAAGCCATAGGCAAAAGCCTCTAAAACAACCAGAGTATACCAAAACACACAAGAAAATCCTTGTCATGGAGAATCAGTAGTTGGACATGCTGACACACCATTTAACAGAATACATGCAGTAATGGTCGTCGGTCTCCCAGGTACCGTAATTCAAGGCTGTTAGATTCTTTCACCCCAAATATAATATATATGAGATGATTGTTGCATATGTGGGGATGAATGACTTTCAGTGTTCTAGCTTGGAAGATATGTGGAGGGATGTGGCTGAGATCTTTTTATGTCTATGAGTCTGGAAAACAGCTAGTCTTGTGTCACATTCTGCCATCTCCGCAAATGCTGCCACAGTGTAAACTTAAAATAATTGATTTTGGCAATTGGCTCAGTGATTGCTGACATCCTAGGGGAGTCCTGTGTATATAACCTCAGAAAGAGATGGATCACAGATCTATCAGCTTTGCTAGGGATGGCCTGGAACCTCACCTATGGCTTTCATGTATTGGCCAATGCATTCTCTACTACTATGATGTCTTTTTTTTTTTTTTTTTTTTTTTTTACATACAGTCTGTCCACTATGCTTGTCAACCTATCAATTTCTAGTCAAGCCAATGTTAACATGACACTGTTGAATGCTGCTAGAAGCCTGAATGGAAAAAAAAAAACTTCCTGCTGAAGAAGCCTCCATGGCCCATGAAAATATTCACATCTGTATAGCTATGGAAATGTGGTTCCAAGCAGACAACACCCCCCCTTTCTGGGTTCATTCTCTACTGCTCAGTTACACCCACTACTGAGAAGGTCTGTGCTGCTTGTGGCGGCGTATCTACATTTACTTGTAGCTACATCCATTCATGATTTGACAACAAAGCATTCTTTAGTGATGTCGACCATCTTAGAAACAATATTCAGCACTGCATTGAGCTTTGCATCCAATGGCGCCAAATATACTGAATCCGAGGAAATCACAAATATACTTGTTGTTGCACCTTTCGGCTTTTCCCGGTTAGGGGTCGCCACAGCAGAACTCCGGTCCGCTAATGATTGGCAGTAGATTTTTACATGCCAAGTTGCCAGCTCTGATGCACAACCTTCAACAAAGGTACACCCATTCACGCATGTCTCCACACAGAAGACGCTTTAGCTGAGTATCGAACAGGACAACATCTTACTGTGACATGACAACGCTACCACATCACCACCACGGCAGTTGAAATCACAAATATACTAGCTAACAAATTTATCTCAAACTTCTCTTGTCTTCCCCCTGTGATACCCTCCCACACACTATCATGTCAACACCCCTATAATTTCCTTTGAAAAAGTCCTGACAGTCCTCTACAAAACTAAGAACCCTAGGTCTGTGATTGTTGACAACATACATAGTTGTTTCTTTGTTACTGTGATGCATTGCCTCACTGACTTCTGCTTAAACGTATTCAGTATTAGCTTTCTCTCTAGATATTTTTATTTATTTTATCTAACATTTGTTTACTGGGAAAGTCCGACTGGGAAAGAGCCCATTTTCAGTGAAGGCCCAGGGAAAAACACTCCAGATGCATGTCTTTGGAATGTGGAAGGAAACTAGAGTACCCGGAGGAAACCCATGCGAATGCAGGGAGGACATGCAGACTCCACACAGAAGACATAGAATCAAACCGGAGATCCTCTTGCTGTGAGGTGACAATGCTAACCACTGCATCACTGCACTGCAACAGGCCTGGGGAGAATAGCTGCTGTGATGCCACTCCATAAGAACAGCTCTACCACTGACCCTGGGATTTATAAGCTGATTAGCCTTTCTAGTTGCATTTGTAAAACAGTGGATTGTATTCATGGTGTTCATAAGTAAGAATAATGGTTGCTTACAATTCCTTGACTCAAATCAGTTTGCCTTTGTGAAAAGTAGATCCTGACTGCCTGACCTTTTAACTTTATCTGAGAAGGTCAAGAGGGTAATGGGCAAAGATAAGGCTGTGTACACTGCCGACCTGGTTCTGGCCAAGGCCTTTGATGCTATTCCTCACTGGCATTCTAGATAAAATGACCCAGTTATATATATAATTCCTTAGATAGCTTGTTGGCTTACAAACAGGACCCAGTCTGGATTGGTAGCACACTTTCCTCTAAAAGACTTGTCACCAGTAACATCCCCCATTATTCTGCACAGGGGTTACTATTGTTTGCTATCTACTTCACTAACATCAAAGAATTCTGGTTGATGATTGCAACCTTGGATGTGGCCCCAACTTACCAGAAGCCACCAATGTCCTTTAAAAAGGCCTAACCTTCGCAAACTCTTGGTCTCAAAGTTAAAATACAATTACATGCAGTATTGTAATCTTTCTGAAATTAGAAGACTCCAGCACCAACTACATAAATGACACTCCTTAAACAGATAGAGCGATTACCGATCTGGACATGTTCATGGAGAATGAACTATCCTGTGACCACTGTGTTATCTGCTATCATTAGTAAATCTTTTTTTTTTTTGTTTATCTAGCCCATCTAATGTCTAAAGGCATAATCTTCATGTCAAAAGAAGTCATTGTCCCTGTAAACTCTTCTCTCTTACAGTTACTACTTGAATACTGTGCCCCATTTGCCATGTGACTATCCAGACTTGTTACCCAACTACACAAATCTCTGTTTCCTCACAAAGAAAATCTCATGTATGCGCTACCTTAAATACAGAATGACTAGAAGCCCTTTCTCTGTGTCCTGCAGGCTTCTGTTTGGTGATTTCTGCCTGACCTACAAGGCAGCAAATGACCACCTTGTGCTTAATCTCTTACACCTTTGATGAACTGGTTGCACCACAGATACCACCTTTAAATACCTACATCTACAGCAACATATAGATCACACCTTTTGGCAGGATGGATCTCTATCCCAGGGAACCCTACTTATGAAATAAACTTTATTTCTTTACATATTAAATAAGGCAGCTACTGAAGTCTCTTGAAAACCTTTCTAAGTGAATGGAAATTGGTAAATCTACCTCTGGACTTCTATCATTATCTCTTATGAATAGAAGGATCACATAGTGGGAATTGCAGTGCTTAGGCTGCAAATAGTCTACTGGACTTGGTTTGCTAGTATCTACCTATTAAATCTGTATTAGGCAGCATTTGCTAGCTCGTAATTACAATAATTATATATTTCATGTTGCTGCAATGTTTTACCCTGCATTTTAATGTAAGCCAATGAAATTGTCAAAATTAGCTAGCACTACCAAAGCTCAGGTAGATGTCCTTCCTTATCACTGTTGCAGTATTCTTTTACTCTTGGTACATCCTGTCTAGGATAGCCTAATTTCTGTCCAGGATACCAAAGCCTTTACACCTTTCTGACATAATACTTCAGCCGTATGTCCTATGTGCAAGATGTAAGGTACATATGTAATATGCAGATGCCTAATCCTTAGAACTACTTTGCTGTCAGTCTGAATGCAACTTCTAAATTCAGTCTGTATGCCATGCACTGAGCTGGTTCTTTTATTGAGCCTGTTACAGGTAAGTGCCCCATTAGGGTTCCTTCCTTTCCTTTTTTTCTCCTAGTAATTTGTTTTCATAGGTTCATAGGTAAGTACTAGGCTATCAGCTCTAGGGCCTACATAAGCCTAGCCAAAAGAGGTTCCATGGCTTTCGCCACCCAAGAAAATTATTTTTCTGTGCCCCTGTCAAGCAGAGTCACAGAAGTGATCCTCGGGGTGAATTTCCTGTTTCCCATCCAATTGTCAAGATTTCTCTTAAAGAGGGCTAATGAGGAGCTTTGCTTGACATGAATGGGTAGTCTGTTCCAGAGTATGGGAAGTCTCTGGGACAGGAATCTATCCCTCCAGCATGTTCTGTTTAGTGTGGTGATGAGGTTTAGGTCCCTGGAACATGTGGCCCAGAGAGACTTGGATTTCTTTAAGTGTAGCATGTCCATCAGATTTAGGTTAGACATGGCTTTGTATGTTAGGTAGAGGTCTCCTCTGAGTAGGTGATATGCGACAGAGTAGAGCTGGAGTTTTTTGAGATGGTCTACATATAGCATCTGTTTGAGGCCTGTAATCCTCTGAGTGAGGTATTTCTGTGGCTTTTTTAGTTGTTGTAGATGTCTTGCGAGGTACATGCCAAATGGGGTGTTGTACTCTATAATGGGTCTGATGAGGGATGAGTAGAGAGGAACGATGTCCTCTCTTTTTCTGGAGGAGAACCCCTTTGTGATGGTGTGCCACATAGAAGGATTTCCTGACTACCGTGGTGACGTGATTATCAAAGGAGAGACTACTGTCCACCTGTGTCCCAAGGTCTCATCACACTTTCGGTGTTTAATAGGCTACCGCCTATGTGATAGTTCATAGGTACGGTGTTTTTCCCCAAAGGGGATGACAATGCTCTTTTTGGCATTGAGCTTTAGGCCATGACTGACACCAAGCATCAGTCTCAGTGAGGCTTCTTTGTAGAATGTCCACATTCTTAGGCGAATCCATTATGGCTCCTAGTTTGCAGTCATCTGTGAACTTCATTAGCCAGAGACCAGCTGGATTAGCCTGGACTTCTGAGAAGTAGATATCGAACAGGAGAGGACCCAGGACCGAACCCTGTGGTGGTTCTCTTGTCACTGGTCTGAAGTTGGATTTGGAGTCGGCTACTTTCACTGTGTGGGTTCTGTCAGTGAGCCAGTTGGCCACCCATCTTGTGACATAGAGATTTATGCCCAGTCCAGTGAGTTTATCTATAATACCAGAGTGGGGGATGGTGTCAAAAGCCTTGGTGAGGTCAAGATAGGCTGTGTGCACCACCTTACCCTCGTCTACGGCTCTGGTGACTGCTTCAAAGAAGTCAATCAGGTTTAGGAGGCATGATCTACCTTTTACAAACCCAAACTGAATGGGGTCCAGAGTTTAGAGGTTACTTATGTCTTTGTTTATAAGCTCCAGGATGATGTGTTCCATGGCCTTACAGACCAGACTTGTCAGGCTAATGAGGCTGTAGTTCCCGGGGTCAGTGGTGGCACCCCTATGTGGAGTGGGCTAACCGTCACTGTGCACCATTCCATAGGCACAAAGCCAGAAGTGAGGCTATGGTTGAACATGGTACTTAGGTAGGGTGCCAGTTTGTTCTGTAGTTCATGTAGAATGCAGCCTGGGATATAGTCTGGTCCCATGGATGCTGTGTCCTTGGCTTTGGAGAGTGCGGTCTTTACTTTTGCGTCCGTGATTACAGGAGCTTTGCAATCTTCCGGTATGGAGATGGGCCCTTTGGGGGGGTGAGGGTGGGGTAAAGTTTGCACAGAACCTGTCTGGCAGGATGTTGGCAATATTGGTTCAGTAAATCTAGTGCCATTGGGCTGTAGCTCAGAACAGATCTGAGTATTGCCATTGAGATTCTTGACAAATGCTTTGTGGTTGTCTTTAGAATCCATGGTGATTTTATTTTCATAACTAGCTTTGGAGGATTTTATGAGGGATCTCAGCTTCTTACTGAGACCGACCAGGGAGTTCCTGCAATCATGAAATTTTACTCTTTTTTGCAATGGTTTCTTCTTTCTGTTGTAGAGTTTGTTTATGCCAGGGAACACAAGATTGGCTTCCTTTTTTTTGGAGGATAGCATCTTGGTTCTGTTGGGGCTGGTGATCCAGGAAGGGGAAATGTGAGTGTGGGAGGCAGATTCCCCATAAACACAGACATTAGAAGTGCCTTTTTTGTTTAAGTGCTGTGCATGACCATATTCAGTGTGATATCTGTCAGGTATTTGTCCCTAAGACACTGTAGCTATTTATCTTCCCTGTCTATTTATCTGAAAACCAAAGTTGAAATTATTGATGCAGGGTCTGAATCTGCCTGCATTGAAGGTCAGCTTCCTCTTAAGAAAAAAGCTTAAAAGAGCCTGATCTGAATCTGCTGATGTCCACCAGGCATCTCATTTGAGTTGGATGAGAAACCTTATGTCTGGATGGTGTTGATACCAGTGTCCTCTGGTGTGACCTAGTTAAAGCCAAGATGGAACTGCCTACTTGCACATCCACTGAGGCTGTGCATAAATCTTGCACAGATATTAAGGGGGAACCCGGATGATTACATCTGAATGGCCTAGGGGGATTCCCCAAATTTTAGTCAGGGAAGAGGTTCCTGGTACTCTCACTGAATCAAGGCAAGGCTCCAAGCCTCCCAGATTTATCAAGGTGGAAGTTCTCTTAGAGAGAGAAAACAAAACATCTGTCTATTGTAGTTAAGGATCCTCACAAAAAGTGTCAGGATTTTACTCACTACCAGGCTATAACTCATACCACACTTTTCGGCCATGTAACCTGGACCGAAACACCAAAGGCGGAGGTGTGTCCATATTCATTAAGGATATCCACACCTCCAGGCTAGTTGCTCAGCATAATGCATCTGAGGTTATCAAGTGCAACTAACTCTCGACAAAACTGTAATTCAAATTGTAACTTGCTACAGATCCCCCACCATGCCCGAGGATTCCCACACCTCTTTTCTTGATGTACAAATATTAGGGTTCAACCAAACACCCTAATAATGGGCGACTTCAACTACCCCACCATTAACTGGGAAAACTGCTCATGTACCAACTCCTTAGCTCAATGCTTTGTGGAATTCATAAACTCCAATGCCCTGCATCAACTTATCCACACCCCCACCAGGGTCAACAATATCCTAGACCTAGTCATTACCAACATGAGTGACTGGTGTTCCACACCTGTAGTCAACTCCTCGTTGGTCCGATCTGACCATAAGCTAATCACCCTTGATATTCACATCCCTCTCCCACCTCCCATTAAGGAAACCACGGTAAAAAAATTTCTCCAAAGCCAACTTCATACTTCTTAAGACAGAAGTGGTGAACTTCATGACTCCCATGCAGATAGACACTACAGTTACCAGTGTTGAATCCTACACAAATGCACTCTGTAAGCACTTACACGAGTGCATGGATCGTGCTATCCCAAACAGAACCAAGACGCTATCCTCCAAAAAAAGGAAGCCAATCTGGTGCCCCCTGCCATAAACAAACTGTACAACAGAAGGAAGAAACTGTTGCAAAAGAAAGTAAAATCCCATGAGTGGAGAAGCTCTCTGGTCAGCCTCAGTAAGAAGCTGAGATCCTTTATAAGATCCTCCAAAGCTAGCTACGAAAACAAAATCGCCACTAATTCTAAGGAAAACCACAAAGCATTCTATAGCTATGTCAAGAATCTCGATGGCAACACCCAGATCTGCTCTGAGTTACAGCACAACGGTACGAAAATTACAAAACCAACTGATATTGCCAACATTCTGGCAGATAGATTCAGTGCTAACTTTACCCCCTCTCACCCTCTAAAGGGCCCATATCTATACAGGAAAAATGCAGAGTCCCTGTAATCACAACTACTCAGGTAAAAGCTGCACTATTTAAAGCCAAAAACACAGCATCCATGGAATCGGACAATATCCCAGGCTGCGTTTTACATGAACTTCATAACGAACTGGCTTCCCACCTAAGCACCATGTTCAATAATAGCCTCACATCAAGCTTTGTGCCCACTGAATGGTGCACAGCAACAGTTATCCCACTCTACAATGGGGGAGCCACCACTGATCCCAGGAACTATCACCCTATTAGCCTGACAAGCCTGGTCTACAAGGCCATGGAACGTATCATCATGAAACTCATAAACAAAGACATTGGTAACCTCCAAACTCTGGATCCCACCCAGTTCGGGTTTGTGAAAGGCAGCTCATGCCTTCTGAACTTGATCGGCTTCTTTGAGGCAGTCACCAAAGCCGTAGATGAGGGTAAGGTGGTTCACACAGCCTATCTTGACCTCGCCAAGGCTTTCGACACCATCCCCATTCTGGAATTATAGCTAAACTCACTAAACTAGGTATAAATCCCTACATCACAAGATGGGTTGCCAACTGGCTCACTGACAGAACCCACACTGTAAAAGTTGCAAACTCCAAATCTGACCTCAAACCAGTGACAAGTTGATTACCACAGGGTTCAGTCCTGGAATCTCTTCTGTTTGGTATCTACTTCTCAGAAGTACAGCCTAACAGAGAAAGCCTCTGGCTAATGAAGTTCGCAGATAACTGCAAACTAGGAGCCATAGTCAAGTCCCCAAATGATATGGACATCACAACATGCTGAGACAGATGCCTGGTGTCAGGGCCATGACCTCAAGCTCAATGCCAAAAAGTGCAGTGTTATCCCCTTTGCTAAAAACTTTGTACCCATGAACTACCACATAAGCAGCAATCTACTTAACACCGAATGTGTGATAAGAGACCTTGGGACCCAGGTGGACAGTAGTCTCTCCTTTGATAGTCACATTGCCACAGTAGTCAGGAAGTCCTTCTACGTGGCACACCTCATCATAAAAGGGTTCTCATCCAAAAAAAAGGTAATTGTTCCCCTCTACTCAACACTCATTAGACCCATTATAGAGTACAATGCCCCTTTTGGAATGTACCTCACAAGACATCTGCAGCAACTGGAAAGGCCACAGACGTACCTCACAAAGAGGATTACTGGCCTCAAACAAATGCCCTATACTGACTGTCTCAAAAACCTCCAGCTTTACTCCGTAGCATATCGCCTACTCCGAGGTAAACTCTGCCTAACATATAAAGCTATGTCAAACCCAGAGCTGTTAGACATGCTACACCTAAAGAAATCCCAATCCCTCTGACCTATATGCTCTGGGGACCTAAACCTTGTCACCACAATAAACAGGACATGCTGGAGGGATAGATTCCTGTCCCAGAGACTTCCCATACTTTGAAACAGGCTACCCATATATGTCAAGCAAAGTTCTTCATTAGCACTCTTCAGGAAAAATCTTGATGAGTGGATGGGAAATAGGAAAGACACCCTGGTGATTACCTCTGTGTCTGCTCAATGGTGGCACAGGAAAATATCTTTCTTGGGTGGCATAACCCAGGGAACCTTGTTGGCTAGGCTTATGTAGGTCCTTGGGCCGATAGCCTAGTACCTACCCATAAACCTATAAGAGCTGTTTAATTCCCTCATGGCTCTGAAACCTTCACTGGGATTGTCTGTCCCTACTGCCGCTGCTCCCAAATCATCCACGCCATTTAAGAGGACTAAGGATTCTGCTTCTTCTGATGAGGAATTGGACTCTGGTGAAGAATCCTTAGCATATTCCTCACAAATACACTCTCCTTTGGGCTTGGGATCTCATTAAGAGGATTCTTTGTTCCCTGATTCTCCTTTTGAGGAATTATCCTTTGGGGATACAGTCATCCATATGATGAAACTCTTTAAATGGGATTGTTCCATAGTATCAGAGATTCAAAAGAGGTATTATGAACTCTTACATGTAGATTCACACAGATATTCTGCAGTCCCTCCAATCTTAGCTGTCCTATTGGATGCATTTACAGCAGTTTCTGAGGCTCCTGACTCTCAACCTCTGGCCCCTAAGAAGCTAGACAGATTTTATAAGGTACATGTTTATGATAAATACATATATAAAAGACCATCATGTAAACTTGCAGTGGTTTCTTGTCCACAAATAAGCCACACAAACTGCCTTCCTCCTCCAAGCTTCTGTCGGTCACAACTGTGCTATGGAGAGCTATGGAAAAAAAGTGTATACTTCTGCTAATTTCGCTTTTAGAGCCATTAATTACCAAACCCACAAAACTAGGTATGTTCTGGCCCTTCTGTCACAGCTGGGGGGATTGATTCATATGCCTGATTCAGACATTTTACATCCTTTCACAGCACAATCTAGCGGCAGCCTTTTTGAGCAGTTCTAGGATGCATCCTCATGAATGGATACTTCACAGAGTGGTCATTCTAGACATTGTCGGATACTCCTCAAATAAATCTTTTTGTCTCCTGACTGAACAGAAAACTTCCCCAGTTCTGTCCCAGAGTTCTAATTACACTGGCTTGTGTAATGGATGCCATGTCTTTTTATTGGAAGGGGATGTTTCTGTATGTCTATCGTACTCTTCCTGTACTTCCCTGGGTCTTGCACAAGATCATGTGTAACACACCCAGAATCTTACTGGTGACTCCCTTTTGGACCAGACACCACTGGTTTTCCCTTCTCTTTTACCTGGCTGGGGCAAACATCACAGGTTACCTCACAGGATGGATCTTCTCACATAAGACAAGGGGTCTCTCATTCTCCTTCACTTGACCACATTTCAATTGAAACTTTGGGTGACAGGGTTTTGATTCCTTTGAGGCACCAGTTTTCTGTGAATGTGCTTCAGGTTTTGCAGGAGGCCAGAACACCCACTACTAGAAAATCCTATGTGGCTAAATAGAAAAGATCTTCTATTTGGTGTCTCAAGCATGACCAGGGCCCTTTTTCTGTGGGGGTCCCTATGGTCCTTTCTTACTTACTACTGGTTTGGCATATTTGTCTGTTAAACCTTGTGAGCCATTTCAGCATGTCTGCCTTTGATTCCACATTTGGCTTCTAGTTTTGAAGTCAAACAATTCCTAAAAGGCATCCTTCATATCAGGCCCCCAATAAAACCTATTCCTCCTTCTTAGGACCTTAATTTTGTTCCTGAAAAATTGACAGTCCCTTTTTGAGTCCGACTTTTCCTCTTCCCTGCAATATTGCACTTGGAAGACTATATTATTGGTGACTCTTTCTTCTGCTAAGAGGGTTTCTGAACTCCAAGCCCTTATAGCAGCTCCTCCTTTTTTGCTTTTTCATAAGGAACAGGGTATCTCTTTGTACCAGTCCTTTTATGCTCAAGGCAGTTAATAATTTGTCCTTGAATCAGTCTACTCATCTTCTCTCTTGTTTTCCTTCTCCAGAGTCTGCTAGTGAGAAAGCACTACACACCTTGGATTTACATAGACATCTTAGATATTACCTGGATAAGACAAAATGCATCAGAAAATCTGAGGAACTTTTTGTTAACTTTCATGCCAGGAAGTTGGGTTTGGGTACTTTGCCAGTATTTCCAATAATGCAAGTTGTATATATTAGGACCATCTCTTCCTTCAAATTGTTACACATTTATATGTGGTCATGGTTTGCCTGGAGGACGGGTAATGTCTGGAATCTTTCTATACACTTTCAGTCTGTGATTTACATACATAAGTTGCAGTTTCATGTAACAGTCTGAATTTTGTTCAGCCAGAAGAAGAACCTGTACACACAAAGACAAATGTAATAATTCAATGAAGTTTTCAGTTCCTTTTATTAAAAACATAATACTGTTTACAGATGGGTGCAGTACATATACTTCAGGACAGTAATGTGCCTTGGTAGTGCATATAAGGGGATGGTTTAAAAATGTATACAAAAGTAATACATCTGGTCATGCCTCACTAAGCTATGTGCTGGGCCTTCACTTGACACTGCAACATCCAGCCTGACTAGGGATTGGTGCCTGACTGAGTTTAGCTGTCTTTTATGTTCGGTTAATATTGTGGAAGAAATGACTGTGTTATATAGTTACTATACTAACCCAGCCACTGGGGATGCACAAGCCAGTTCATTTGTTTGTGCAGGTCCCAAGCCCAGATATATGGGGAGGGTTGCATCGGGAAGGGCATCCGGCATAAAATTTTGCCAAATCATACATGCAGACAACAGTACAGAAATACATACCGGATCGGTCGAGGCCCGGGTTAACAACGACCACCACCAGTACTGTTGGCTAGCAGGATGCTGGCAGAAATTGGGCTACTGTTGGCCGAAGGAGGAGAAGAGGAGGAAGGCATGCCCAAAGGCAGGTAAAGGCTAGGACTGTGATAGTGAGGGTCAGAACTTTGAATATTGGCAGTATGACTGGTATAGGGAGAGAGCTAGCTGATATGATGGACCAAAGGAAGGTTGGTATATTGTGTGTGCAAGAGACCTGATGGAAGGGGAGCAAGGCTATGTGTATCAGAGGTGGGTTCAAATTGTTTTATCATGGTGTGGATGGGAGGAGAAATGGCGTAGGCATTATTCTAAAGGAACAGTATGCTAAGCGTGTTTTGGAGGTGAAAAGAGTGTCGGAGAGAGTGATGTTTATGAAGCTGGAAATTAATGTTGTAATGATGAATGTTGTTAGTGCATATGCTCCACAAGTTGGGTGTGCGATGGATGAGAAAGAAAAATTTTGGAGCGAGTTGGATGAAGTGGTGATGACTGTACCCAAGGGTGAGAGACTGGTGATTGGAGCAGATTTCAAAGGGCATGTTGGTGAAGGGAACAGAGGGGATGAGGAAGTGATGGGTAGGTATGGTGTTAAGCAAAGGAATGCAGAAGGTCAGCTGGTAGTGGATTTTGCAAAGAGGATGGACATGGCTGTGATGAATACGTATTTTAACAAGAGGGCGGAGCATAGGGCGACATACAAGAGTGGAGGAAGATGCACACAGATGGGATTATATCTTATGTAGAAGGGCCAGTCTGAAGGAGATTGGAGATGGTAAAGTGGTGACAGGGGAAAGTGTAGTTAGGCAGCATAGGATGGTGGTTTGTAGGATGACATTGGTGATCAAGAAGAGGAGGATGAGTGTGAGGGCAGCACCAAGGATCAAATGGTGGAAATTGAAAAAGGGTAATTGTGAGGTGATATTCAAGGAAGAGTTAAGACAGGCACTGGGTGGCAGTGAAGAGTTACCAAATAGCTGGGTAACTACAGCAGAGTTAATAAGGTAGATGGCTAGAGAAGTGCTTGGTGTGACGTCTGGAAAGAGGAAGGAGGACAAGGAGACCTGGTGGTGGAATGAAGAAGTACAGGAGAGTATACAGAGAAAGAGTTTGGTGAAGAAGTGGGATTGTCAAAGAGATGAAGAAAGTAGACAAGAGTATAAGGAGATGAGGTGCATGGCAAAGAGATAGGTGGCGAAGGCTAAGGATAAGGTGTATGAAGAGTTGTATAAAAGGTTGGACACTAAGGAGGGAGAAAAGGACCTGTACCAATTGGCTAGACAGAGGGACCGATCTAGTAAAGATATGCAGCAGGTAAGGGTGATAAAGGATAATGAGGGAAACATACTCATAAGCGAGGAGTGTGTGTTGAGCAGATGGAAAGAGTACTTTGAGGGGTTGATGAATGAAGAGAATGAGAGGGAGAGAAGGTTGGATGATGTGCGGATAGTGAATCATGAAGTGCAGTGGATTAGCAAGGAGAAAGTAAGCATAGCTATGAAGAGGATGAAGAACAGAAAGGCTGTTGGTCCAGATGACATACCTAAGGAAGCATGGAGGTGTTTAGGTGAAATGGTAGTGGAGTTTTTAACTAGATTGTTTAATGAAATCTTGGAAAGTGAGAGGATGCCTGAGGAATGGAGAAAAAGTGTTTTGGTACCGATTTTTAAGAATAAGGGTGATGTGCAGAGCTGTAGTAACTACGGAGGGAATAAAACTGATCAGTCACAGCATGAAGTTATGGGAAAGAGTAGTGGAAGCTAGGTTAAGAAGGGAGGTTATGATTAGTGATCAGCAGTATGGTTTCATGCCAGGAAAGAGCACTACAGATGCGATGTTTGCTCTGAGAGTGTTGATGGAGAAGTACAGAGAAGGTCAGAAGGAGCTGCATTGTGTCTTTGTGGATTTAGAGAAAGCATATGACAGGGTGCCTAGAGAGGAGTTGTGGTATTGTATGAGGAAGTCGGGAGTGTCAGAGAACTATGTAAGACTGGTACAGGATATGTACGAGGGTAGTGTGACAGCGGTGAGGTCTGTGGTGGGAGTGACGGATGCATTTAAGGTGGAGGTGGAATTACATAAAGGATCAGCTCTGAGCCCTTTCTTATTTGCAATGGTGATGGACAGGTTGACAGACGAGATCAGACAGGAGTCCCCGTGGACTATGATGTTTGCAGATGACATTGTGCTCTGTAGTGAGAGTAGGGAACAGGTGGAGGAGACCCTGGAGAGATGGCGATATGCTCTAGAGAGAAGAGGAATGGTCAGCAGGACTAAGAATATATGTGTGTGAATAAGAGGGAGGAGAGAGGAATGGTGAGGATACAGGGAGTAGAGGTGGTGAAGGTGGATGAGTTTAAGTACTTGGAATCAACAGTTCAGTGTAATGGTGAGCGTGGAAGAGAGGTGAAGAAGAGAGCACAGGCAGGGTGGGGTGGGTGGAGAAGAGTGTCAGGAGTGATTTGTGACAGACTAGTAACAGTAAGAGTGAAAGGGAAGGTCTACAAGAGGGTAGTGAGACCAGCTATGTTATATGGGTTGGAGACGGTGGCATTGACAAAAAGGCAGGAGTCAGAGCTTGACGTGACAAAGTTGAAGATGTTAAGATTTTCACTGAGTGTAACGAGGATGGACAGGATTAGGAATAAGTATATTAGAGGGTCAGTCCAGGTTGGAAGGTTTGGAGACAAAGCCAGAGAGGCAAGATTACACTGGTTTGGACATGTGCTGAGGAGGGTTGCAGAGTATATTGGGAAAAAGATGCTAAGGATGAAGCTGCCAGGTAACAGGAAAAGAGGGAGGCCTAAGATAAGGTTTATGGATGTGGTGAGAGAGGACATGTAGGTGGTTGGTGTGACAGAGCAAGATGCAGAGGACAGGAAGAAATGGAAACACTTGATCTGCTGTGGCGACCCCTAACGGGAGCAGCCGAAAGAAGAAGAAGATGATATAGTTACTATACTAATAAATATTTTCTGGCCTACACATACAAAATCTTTCTTTACAACAAAGCTACCTGCATCTTCTTCAACCACTAACTAAGGTAGTGCAGTTCCATAAATGAAATTATGTGGAAATGCAAATATTTTTGTTTGTGTAGAAATACATTTATATACAAGAAAAAAATAGTTGTATGTGTACTCATGCAAGATGTATATCTGTAGCTTATTGACAAATATATGCATACTTTCACATATTTCTTTAATCATACATATACATTTGTATTTATACAGAGAATTATGTTATCACATAAATATGGCATATATTTGTATGCAGATGCAATTCTGAATACAGATATACAGTACTCTCTCATTTAACCGGAACTCAAGCAACCAGAACTCTCAAGTAACCAGGAAAAAAAATGAAGAAATACAGTACAGTTTTCATGTGTTGCCCTTTCTGGTCCCACCCAACAGAAACATACCTTATGGTTTTAGAGTTTTACAAAGGAAGATAAGAATAAATTCCCTCTATTCCCAACCTAACAACAAGTCAAACCAAACAAATAGTATAGGGTACAGTATTAGTCAGGCCTATTTTCAATAGTAACTCTCAAGCAACCAGAAACTACAGTTATCTGGCACCTACCAATCCTCATGGGTGCCAGTTAACTGAGAGTTTACTGTATTTATGCTTCATTTTGCATTCTTATAATATTTTAGATAAATATATGCAGTTAGACATATTTCTTCTAGCAAATACCTTCAGTTATGTACCCATCTTATAGTTTATGTTTTAAAACTATGATATGATGGTCATTATTGTGATGGCATTGGTTGCCATAGCAGATGATCCGTGTCAGGAATGACGTGCTCACCCATCTCCTGCCAAATGTATTTTTTTTCCATCCAGATCCTCTCATGCATGTCTGGATCTTACCTAGGTATGAATTGCTCAGAAAGTAGAGCATTATTCTGGTGTCTTTATCTGACCAGCTTGGAGAGCAGCATCTACCTTCTGAGGTGTTACCATCATTGGAAGTGCCAATACCAGAATGAAGAAAGTATGGGCAGGGATGGGATCCATAGGTTTAGAACCTCTCCTTCAGGGGTGGACATCACCCTAACCAAACCCATTTAACCAGTAATGGCATTAGACCAGATGCTGTTATTATTGCTAAGGTTTGCCTTTACCAAAAATGCTTTGTCACAATTATATTTTTAAAGGAATAAATTCCAATTTAATTTATATGGTAAATAACAGTCATTCATGAAATCATAATTTTTTCTAAATTACTTACAGTTGCTATTGCTACTGTAAATTGCCTTTTCTATATTTTTGGAGTATTACACCTGAATGTCATTTATACATGCCTCATGCAGTATAGCAGCAGTATTATTATTATTATTTTTTTTTGGGGGGGGGGGGTCTTTTTGCAGAAGTAAATATTCCTGTGTGTGACAGTACCAACTCTTAGTAAATGATGAGTACTTTGAAGTGATAAGGTAAGTGCCCCCCCCCCAATACCTGTACTTACCCAGCATACAGTAGTGATTTTTTTTAAATCATTCTTTACAGGGTCAACAGCCGAAAGAAATAGTTCCACTACACCAATACATTTGGAGGACACCAGCAGCAGAATGGCAGTTGATGATAACATAGTTATGTGGCATGTAGTCCCCATGTTTAATGGCAGGATCTGACACCATACAACATGTTAGTAGCTCTGCAGGAAGTGACAGTACATCACAAAGTTTCATTCAATTGCAAGGAATGGACTCCTGTAAATACTGAAGTAACACTTTCTGCTAATTGTACCACTTCAGGACATTCAGTACATGCATATTTACTTACACCACCTCAGTACAAAACAGTTAAAATGTGATTATTCATTATGTGATGCCTTTTGCATCGCTGAAAAGGAGTCAGTGAGCACTCAGACATGACATTTACTAACAATAATCTAAGTACCTATTCTAAAATTAAAAAAAAAAAAAAAAATGTTTGAAGATGAAAAGGAATGCCTGATAAACACTGACAGTAGACCATGCACCACAGAGCATAGCCTACAGACATCACTGCATGCATCAATTATACTCTGTGTTTTTACAAGAAGGAAACACTAACTTGAATATCATAGTTCATAGCTTTGGACTAGATGCCACCTCTTTATCTGTATAGCTGTATGCATTGCACAAGCATGTGGCACTGAGTCCTTTACTACTGCTGATGGCTAGTCACCATTAGTCATAGTAGGACTAGAACTGAGAGCTGCAGTGACAGCATGGGTCATTTGATCACCAGACTGGTACATAATCGTGTTGTGTTGAATGCAACATGCCGTAAACATATTGCATGTAGTAGATGGGTCATACTGAAGAGCACCCTTAAACTCATCCAGGCATCTAATACAACTCTTCAAGAGGCCAAAGACCCTCTTGATGACAATACAGGTCTGGGGCATGACTGTATTGAAGTTGTCTTCTGCAGCTCCACTTGGATTTCTCACTTGCGTAATGAACTATCGTTCCAGCGGATATCCAGAATCACCTGAAAGAAAGAAAAAAAAGATACAAAAGGGAGACAAAACAAAGGAAAAGTGGTTTATTGTTCTGCAATCCATTTCACCATGAACAGCTACTTAACTGAGACAGAAAAATATCATTCCACTTATTAACAAGATAACCAATGGGCATATTACCATGCAGGAAGAGGTGAGAGAGTGAGCAAGTGTGCCAGATATGTAAATCATGCACTGCCAAGATGCTGAACAGAGATGTTGGCCATGCACCCCAATGTATCACACACTAACCAGCAATTGATGGAATGGTACCCCTTCCTTTTGTGGTACCACTCTCCATGGAGTAGATGGGGCCCTCAACAATCATAGCTTTAAGGTTTTTTTTTTTTTTTTTTTAGAAAATATGGAATTTCAGTTCAATAATCTTCTCAAAATGTAAAGGCAGTTTTTTAATGCTCCAACTATTCCTTCACAATTAAGCCTGCAATTGCAACCAAAAGAAAACACTTAAAGTTGTTTAGTTATTACTTTGTGTTAAACAATAATGAAACAGACCACTATTAATTCAACTTTTAAGAGAGTAAATTAACATAATTTAACAACAACTTGTGATTTGTACCCAGCTATAGAGCCAGAATAACTGACAATGACCCATAACTCAGCAACAAAAGGTGATGTACATGTGATAGAAAGAAGCAAATTCACCATTTTAAAAAGGTTTGGTTATTTTAATAGCTTTGCAGTCTACTTTGTTGTATTTGAACATGATATAATGTATCTATCACACACACATACGTGTGTGTGTGTGTGTGTGTATATATATATATATATATATATATATATGTGGTTCCCCTTCACAAGATCGAATTCCTATAAACTCGAAATTCATAACCCTGAAGCCAGAATCTCGAGTTTGCAGAAACTCGAAAATGTGAAGGGGAAAAAAAAAAAAAACCACCTTTCTAATGTTTTTGCAGAGGGGCTTCGCTGTGCCCCCCCCCCCCCACTTATATATTCCTACTCCACAATCGCACTACAGCGAAGGAAAGGGAAATCTCCCATTCTGCACTATATGCATAAGCACAAAACAGAAGATTTCCAAGTCCTCCATTATAGTGCGGTCACGCAGCTCTTAGATGACAGCTACAAGGGTGCAGGGGGACCTAGCCCCCTGCAAAAAGGTAACTGAACTCTTTTTTTTCTAACCCTAAACTTCCCATTCACAATTTCGAGTGAATGGAAGTTCGAGATTCTGGTCTCGAGCTTATGCATTTCGAGCTTCCATTCATTCGATCTTGTGAAAGGGAACTATATATATATGTGTGTGTGAAAATGAATTAGGGAACTGTTAAAGAAAGAGGCTTAAGTATGCTTTCTGTAATGTTACTACAAATGAAAGCATTTTACTGCCATTGATTTATTGTGTGGAGATTGTTCAATAAAATATATGAAATGGGACACTTGTACTAATGAACAAAGAGCTTAACATTACTGAAGATAAAGACATGTTATCTGTCATGCTAATGTTGACCTTAATGATATTATGAAAGTATAACAATCTGGGGACATTGCTTTAAATGAAATATTTAGAAATGGCCAGTCATTGATCATGTGTATTACTTCATTGAAAAAGACTGTCAATATTGTTTGGTATGCTAGAACTTCACAAGAGTTAGTATGACCTGCCCTTTGGACTTCTGGGAGCCAAAAACTGAATCCCTAAAATAGTGGTCCACAAACAGATCACTTGCATAGTTAAATGCCATTTTTTGTTACAGATATTTTTGCTTTATTGATATAATTAAGATAATTGTGGTTAATGAAAGTAGTTTGCACCTTTATTCACTAATTCCAGTATAAGAAAGTTTGTTGACAATCAGTTAACAGGTTGAGACAGAGGACAGATAGTTCTAACAGAAAAATGTAAGATATTATAAGGCTGTTAGAATTAATTCTGGTTAATAATTGCTTCACAATTAGGAGCAAGTACTACAAGCAAACATCAGGAGCAGTTATGTCTACCTGCCACAGATATTGTAATATTTTATATTATAAATATTAATAAATGCATATTATATAATGTACACAGTACTCTGTAATATAGCTCTGACTAGTTTCTTATTGATTGTCATGTTATTGACAATTTATTTGTGATTTGGCAGGATAGCTAGTCATCCCTTGATGAAGTCCTGACCACATGATTTATTTAGACTTTTCAGCTCTGGCTTTTGAAAACAAAGGACAGCACTTGGATGTGAAGATTTATAGAGATCTTACAAATATAAGGCTGTTTACTAAAATGGACTTTTTCTGAGAGTGGCACAGTGGATAGTGTTGTCACTTCTAAGCAAGAGGTTCCCTGGTTTGATTCTTGGCTGGGTTGCCTTCTGTGTGGAGTCTGCATGTCCTCCCTGTGTTTGCACGGGTTTCCTCCCACATTCCAAAGACATGCCATAGGTGGATTGGACACTCTAAACTGGCCATAGATGTGAGAGTATGTAGTGTGGAAGAAGTACCATGGCAAGCTAGCCACCCAACAGTGTAAACCTTGGCATCTAGATGATTGTCACTGGTGAGGTGACAACCCTATATGCAAAAATGGGAAAAAGGGGTTGTGGATGGATATTAGAATTCACTTTTAGAGAAAACTGTATATATAACTGTTTAATTGACAAATCACACCCAAAGAAACTAAAATATAGGCAGTTAAGTGCCAGTTGATTAGGACCTCAAGACTTACTATGATGGATGAATTCTTAGAAGAAACAAGCAAGTCAAAAGAAATGATTTTAACTGGTGCTTATGTAGGTTAGCTAAGATAATAATCAAGACAGAGGCAGAAAAACACATTGGGTATAAGACCATTACATTACACCACTTTTTTAAAGGGACTACTTTCAATGGCTTTTGATGGGGGTTTCATTTCTTTCTCCTGTCCTCCACTATAAAATTAAGGACCATTGCTAATGTGCCTATTTACAACCTTTACAGCTGTAGTTCTCTGATGTGAGGGAGCTGTGAGTGGTATGCTATGGCTGTGCTATATTTTTAGCTTTATTATTATTTTAATGAACTCCTTTCAGTGTCTTTTGATTGTGTTTTATTACTTTCCCTGTGAGTAGTGTGCTATGACTGTGTTACATTTTAACTTTGTTTTTCACAGTGCTCTTTTCAATGCATTTGATCACTTAGCATGATTACTTTCCGTTGTCCTCCAGTATAGGATGCATGTGTGCCCATTTGCAGATTTTCCCATGTTTAGACATTTGAATGATGAGGGAACTCTGAGCATTTTGCTGTGGCTATCTTACATTTCTTAATGCATTTAATTTTACAGAGGTCCTTCCAGTGCCTTCTGATGGCGTTTATTTTCTGCATTCTTGTAATTGTTTGTTTGTGACTTTTTCCTTGCATAGCCACTTGACCCAGTGATGGAACTCTGAGCAGTATGCTGTGGCTGGTATACATTAAGTTGATCCTTTCACTGCATTTTCTGGTATTTGATCACCTTTCCCATTCTTCTGCTGGTAAACTAGGTGCTCTTGCAGGTATGTCTGTTTATGACCTTACTAGATGTGGCTGTTTTGGTGAGGGGGAGCTGTGCGTTGTACATTGTGGTTTTGTAACATTTTACACAGTTCCTTTTGGTGGTTACATTACTTTCCCATGTCACTTAGGATACATCTAAGGGGCCATTATTCATTTCCCATGCACTATGGCAGTTAGTGCAAAGGAGTAAGGTCTTATGTGGTTAATGAGCTGCTTCGTCTACTCCAGGGGTTGATTCCCTCAGCCTCCATTTGCCTATTGTGAGAATCTGAGCAGGTCACTTAACCTGCTGTGGGGCAATTGGGAAATTACATTAGTTTCCTCAATGGTCTCCTGGATAGCTTGCCTACCTATAAATCTATTTGTTACCTGGATAAGCTCACTGTTGACAGGCTTTATTTTAAGGGTGACCTGGGAGTACTGCCTGGTTAAATGACTTGCTTGCAGTCAGACAGAAAACAAATGGAGGCTGAGGGAATCAAACCCTTAACTAGTAGCAGCTCATAACCTTAATTCTCTGCAATAACTGCTAGCTGTTTATGTAGTTTATGATTTATATTTGATTTTATCTTTAGGTGTTGTAGTTTTCACATCACTGTTATTCAGTTGTTCAGGTAGTTACATCTCATTTTTGGTTCTTGATTTCTAGAATGACTTGGAAGTTGACTGGACAGAAAGTACAACAGTTCAAGAAATTACTCAGGGCTATAGCACCTCAAGAAGTGGACGCAATAGGTGGAGTTGAACAAGAATGGCAGCGCCTAAAAACAGCATGTGTTAGGACTACAGAAAAGATATGTGGCCGAAACGGTATGGAAATAAGGTACATAAGGAAAGCTGGTGGTGGAATGCAGAAGTCCAGAAAGTCATCAAAAGAAAGAAGGAGTGCAGGAAGAAGTGGGAGATAGAAAAAACTGACCAGGCTAGGAAGGACTACTAGCTGGCTAACAAAGAAGCTAAGAAAAAAGTTGCAATAGCACAGAATAGGGCATCGGTGGCGGTCTACTAACTTCTGGAAAGTGACTCAGTAAGTAGCACAAAGAAACCATATCAGGTTGCAAGGCAAAGGCAGAAAGATAAAGAATTTAGTCAGACACCCTTCATAAGGGATGCCAGTAACAACCTGCTCACCAGTCCTCAAGACATCAAAGGCAGATGGAAGGAGTATTTCCAGCAGCTTCTGAATGAAGAAAACCCCACAGATGCTGTACTGCCACAGAAACAGCCTACAATGAGAGAAGAAGAGGAGCCCACCCTAGAAGAAGTAAGAACAGCACTAAGGAAAATGAAGTCAGAGAAAGCAGCAGGCTCAGATGAGGTCACAACAGATATGATAAAGATGCTGGGTGAGATAGGGGAAAAATGGCTCCTGAGGATATTCATAGTGGAGAGAAAGGCGTATCCCAGATGACTGGAGTATAAGCATACTCATGCCAGTGTACAAAAACAAAGGGGACATCCATAACTGTAGGCAGTACAGAGGCATCAAACTCCTATCACACTGCATGAAAGCTCTGGAGAGGGTGATTGACAAACGGATGCACAGAGTAGTAGAATATAAGATGGGAGATTAGCAGTTCTGATTCAGATCAGGATGCAGCACAATTGACCTGATGTTTGCAGTGGGACAGATACTTGACAAGAAGCTAGAGATGAGGAGAGAGTCTAACTGGGTATCCCTAGACTTGGAGAAAGCATACGACAAGGTTCCAAGAAAGCTGATCCGGGCAGTACTGTGGTGGTTTGAAGTCCCAGAATCATTGGTAGAATTAGTGCAGGCTATGTTCAAGGACTCAATGACTCAAGTACTAGCAGTGTTCAGCCTCACAGAGGGGTTCCCAGTGGGAGTGGGTGCACACCAGGGTTCAGCTCAGAGGCCACTGCTGTGCATACTGGTGATGGACTACATTAGCAAACAGGTCAGTGGGGACAGATCAACAAGGTTGCTGTATGCAGATGATGTAGCATTATAGGCAGACTCTGCGCTAGAACTTCAGCAAAGGATAGGAGAATGGAATGCAAAACTGAAGGCACATGACATGAAACTAAGCACAGATAAGACAGTGGTAATGGCAGCAAACTGGGGAAATCAGAAGAAGCTGAGAATAGAGATAGAAAGGAAGATAGTGGAACAGATAAACATCTTTAAGTATCTGGAAGGGGTGGTTGAGGAGAATGGAAGTCTGAATGAACAAGTCAAAGTTAGAATCAGAGGGGCTGCAGCCAACTGGCATAGAGTGTCTGGTGTAGTCTATGACAGAAGAATGGCAAAAAAGCTAAAAGTAAGGTGTACATGAGAGTGGTGTGGCCAGTACTACTGTATGGTACAGAAACCTAGGCAGTAAAGGCAGAACAGTTGAAGAAGCTAGAGGTGATGGAAATGAAGTGCCTGAGCAGGGTGGTAGGATGCACACTGTGGGACAGACGAAGAAATGAGGACATAAAGCAGAAGCCAAGGTAGCTCCAATTGCAGAAAAGATCAAAGAGAACAGTTTACTGTGGTTTGGACAGGTGCAGAAAAGCAGAAGACAATCTAGTGAGGAAGATTTGGTACAGACAGGAAGAAGGTAAGAGGAAGTGAAGGACGTCCAGCAAAGAAATGGATAGATTGTGAGAGAGAAGATCTGTGACAGTCAGGCATGAGTGTTGGAGATGGGAGGAGTGTGGCAATGAATCGAGAGAGTTGGTGACAGTTAACACAATACCCCAACCCCATGTAGAAAAATGGGAAAAAAGGGGCTGATGATGATGATATTTTACCCTTTTTCTTCAGCAATATTAACTGAAACAAAATGGTATAATCAAAAAGTATCATTATTATTGGGGCCGATACCTATATATGCTTAATGGCTGAATTTTTGCTGAACATAAGAATATCATTTTTAACATACTGGCATTGGCTAAGGATAGATTACATCTCACACATGTAGGAAGAAGGGTCTTATCACCTTCCCTGATGCAGCACTAAAAGGACAGATAATAATCATGTTTTCAGGAGAACCCACTACAGCTGATATCTTGTACCTAATTGTACTGTAGAGCATGGAGCACTGCCGTTCTGCTCAGAAATCAGAGAAAGATAAGCTTGTTAAGCACCTTTCTGATTTCAGAAGGCTGTGAGTAAAACTTCATTTGAAGTATTTAGTGAGTTAAGGTTTATTTGGCACTGCACAAAGCACAGCTTAATGCAATATACCCGAGCTAAGAATTTAAAGAAAAGTAAGAAGAAAAAAGCTTCTGACTTTGGCCAATAATGCTGTCTTCCTAGAAAAACAGCACCTTATTATGCTCTCCCATAGAATAATCTCTACTGTATCTCAGACTGGCCACATACTTGACCAAAATTTGCTGTAACAGAAACTAAGTGGCATATACTTAAACAATACAGAAGACAGTAGATGTAGTGCATGGAATAAATCAATAGATTTAGCACAGGGAAACAGCACAGTAGTTAATAAATCTGTCTGGTGACTGTAGCAGCATTGCACTTCAGCTTTCAGCAAAAACTGTTAAATAACACTAAAGATGGCATAAGTCAACAGTTAACAGTAAATGCCGAAGAAGTAAAGTACTTTCTTGCCTTTTAGCTTTGATATGAGGTCAAAACACTACTTTTACCTTATTTTCTGCATGTGTTCTCTGATTGCAGACCTCTGAACTATTGTACCAAAAACATCAAATAAGCCTTGGTTAGCACAATATAGTTGAGAGATAAATTTAAAGAAACCAATGGAAAAACATTTGGCTTTAGCTAATAATGCTAGCTTCTTAAAAACGGCAGCAGCCTATCCTCTCCCACAGAATAATCACTGCTATCTCTCAGATTGTCCACACACACACACACACACCATGAATTAACTAGTACAATAATATCTGAACACAAGTTAATTGTGTCAGAAAATATCTGCTCTAACTTATATAACTGATTACAGAAAAGATATAGAGGCATTTATAAACTGGAAATAGCAAGGTGATTTACAATGCTGTATTGCCTAGGAGATCTAGTATAAGTAAAAGGAAAGTTTACCTTGAAACTTTTGTTTGAAAGAATGGCACTTTTAAGTTGTCCTCTTTTAGACTTCTCGAACCACAAAATAACTTGGTAATCCAAAACAAGAAAACTTATATAAGCAATAGGCAATAAACAAAATAATACACATCGCAATGAAAATGCCATGACTTACACACAGATTAAGAAAAAAGAAAAGAGCTAGCAAAGAATTACAACTGGCAAAAACTTTAAGGAGACAATATAAAAAGATTTTAAGGTACATTGGAGCTGCACAGAGAAAATATTCTGGGTTTGTCCCCTTGACCTTGAGTAGATGGAAGGTGAATGATGTCACTGAGAAATTGCAAACTGATTGTAAATATCTTAAGAATACGTTTTGTATCTCAGTCCATGCTGTTGTAAATCTGAATCTAAAATGTAAAGCATCTGTAAAAGCATTAAACTTTGAGGATACTCTTCCTAAATCTTTAAAAATGAACAAGGCCTCCAGCTATGGTAATATTACCAACAGTGATTTTAAAATGGTGGCTAATGAAACAGATGAGCTGCTATTGTATTTCCTTTTAACCAGTTTCATAGAAGATTATATTCCAAAAGACTGGAAAAGAGGAATTATAAAAGCTACCTAAAGAGGTAAGGGAGACAGGGAGTTTAGTTTCCAATTATTAACCAATTTATTACTGTCTTTTGTAGGCAGAATTATAATGAGGTTAGTTTAAAACAGATTATAGGAAAGCTTATGTATAAAGAGGTGGTTAACATATTGCAATGTGCTAAATGAAAACTTTTTATTGGGAATATAGCTGTTTATGAAGTACTAGGAGTCAAATTTTGTTTTGATAACAGTAGAGGCAGTAATTTAATGTCACTTCTACAGAAAAGTAAAGTTCAGATAAATCTGTAAAGTTTCAAAAGAAATGGAACCATTTCATGTGGTTAATATAAGGTGTATTGTAAACAATCCTTATTACATAATAACCCGAAATGATGAAGTAGATAATTTGAAAATTTTGCAAGTCCCCAGTCCCACCCGGATTTGGGAACAGTTAGTTTTATATATGCAATTCTCACAGATTTTGGATACCTATATGTTAGATGTGACTTAAATGTGTATTATTGTGTGTGCGTATTTGCACTTCTTTACTGAAAATGTATTTTGTAAAAAAAAAAAAAAAAAAAGAATATATATAAGAGCATGGTACTGCCATTTTAAGAAGAAAGTTAATCATGCTAAAGATTTTGTTGGCTGTTTGGCATCACATGATTTGAACAAAATTATTTAAACTATTGAAAGAGGTTATCTGTTTGGTGAAATCCATAGAGACAGAAATGGACAAAAGCATATCATTTATTTAAATAAAATGCATATTTTTTTAGCATTGCTTTATTTTTTTCTTACTAACAGTGTGAAGTACTCCAGTGATTATTAGGCAGCTTTATAATTGCACTCATAAATAAGATTAACATACAACAGTGACATTAAAGTTGAATAGTACAATAAGGTAGCACTTAAGACCTACATTTAATAATCCGTTTGATTGTTTTCTGGAATTATGAAAGTTGTCAGTGTAGAAATAACCAGGCTTTGTTTAATTTTCTGTGTCACAGATTTAATTTTAAGTGGTAACATGGCTTACTGTGACTAAACTTTAGCTTAGCTACAGATTGTGAGGTACTATTTTGTCATGAGGAGACCTCTTAAGAGATCACCATAGAACAGTCACATCATCACTAGTAAAGTATAACTTACCACATCCACTTATAATGCAGTACTATTATACAATGGCATTAGCTAATAAAAAATTGTTACCTTTCTTAAATAAGTTTAGTGTGACATACTTTAAATTCTCTTCTCTTCTATGTGCATAGAAATCATTCAGTAGAGCTGTCTTTGAATGTGTGATTTGCATGTGCACTCCTTTGAAAAGGACAACTCACTTTTATTCCATTGTCAAACTGACATATGCCACTATTTTTGGGGCTCATACAGAATATGTGGTCTATTTCTGGTTAAAGTTTAAGTTTATTACTTTATTTGCCTGTAACAAGAGCCAACTATATTATGTGCCACTGAAAAAAGCAAAGGTAGCAGCTATGTGCTTTAGATTTGATGTCATTATCATTGTTATTACTATTACTATTATTATTATAAATCAAGTTACAGATTATTTCTCCATGGCTGAGGTGAATTTTAACCAAGGAAATGAAGCAAATGAAGCATTTTTGGACAATCAGTATTTGACTTGTTTTAAGTATAGCTCTGTCGCAAAGATTATGGCTAGGAAGAATATAAGCTGGTCATAGTAGGTAGTAGGCTATCTGCCCGAAGGCATTTATAAGCCTAGCCAGAATGTGTTGGCTTACGCCACCCCCTTACATTAGTTCCCTGTGCCTCTGTCCAGCAGAGCCACTGAAGTGATCCCTGGGGTAAACTTTCTGTTTCCCATCCACTCGTCAAGGTTTCTGTTGAAAAGTGTTGGTGAGGAGCTCTGCCTAATGTACATTGGAATCTTGTTCCAAAGCATGGGAAGTCTCTGGGGCAGGAATCTATCCCTCCAGCATATCCTATTTATTGTTGTGGTGAGGTTAAGATCCCTAGAGTGTGTGGCTCAAAGGGATATGGTTTTCTTTAGGTGGAGCATGTCCATCAATTCTGGGTTGGACATGGCCTTGTATGTCAGGCAGAGATCACCTCTGAGTAGGCAGTATGTAACCAAGTACAGCCGGAGTTTCTTCAGTCGAGCTGCATAGAGCATCTGTTTGAGGCCAGTGATCCTCTTGGTGAGGTACTTCTGTGGTCTTTCCAGTTGTTGCAGGTGTCTTGTAAGGTACATCCCAAATGGGGTATTGTACTCTGTGATGGGTCTGATGAGTAGAGGGGCACAATGACCTCTTTTGATCTGGATGTGAATAGGTGGGTCACACAGAAGGATTTTCTAACCACTTTGGCAATGTGATTATCAAAGGAGAGATTACTATCTACTTGGGTCCCAGATCCCTTATTACGTCTTCCGTATTTAGGGGACTACCACATATGTGGTAGTTTGTGGGTACTTTGTTTCTTCCAAAGGGGATGACTATGCACTTTTTAGCATTTAGCTTGAGGCCATGATTTTGACACCAGCTATCCATCTCAGTGAGATCCTTTTAGAGGATGTCTGTGCCAGCTGGAGAGTCAGTTATAGCCCCTAGTTTGCAGTGGTCTGCGAACTTGGTCAGCCATAGTCCTCCTGTGCTTGCCTGTACCTCTGAGAAGTATATGCCGAACAGGAGGGATTCTAGGACTGAGCCCTGGGGAATGCCACTTGTAACTGGTTTAGAGTCGGACCTAGCTCCCACAACTCTCACCATGTAGGTTCTGTCCATGAGCTAGTTGGCAACCCATCTTCTGATGTAGGGGTTTATGTTCAGGCTGGTGAGCTTGTCTATAATACCAGAATGAGGAATGGTGTCAAAGGCCTTTGCGAGGTTTAGGTAGGTTGTGTGTACACCTTTCCCTTGTCTATAGCCTTGATAACTGTATCAAAGAAGTCCACCAGGTTTAGGAGGCATGATCTGCCCTTAACAAAGCTGAACTGGGTAGGATCTAATGTTTGGAGGTTCCCAATGTCTCTGTTAATGAGTTCCATGATGATGTGCTCCATAGCCATGTAGACCAAGCTAGTCAGGCTTATAGGCTGATAGTTCCTGGGGTCTGTTGTGGCTCCACATTTGTGGAGTGGAATAACTGTTGCTGTGCACCACTCTATGGGTATGTAGCCTGTGGAGAGGCTAAGTTTGAATAGTGTGTTTAGGTGAGGGGTTAGTTCATCTTTGAGCTCATGTAGGACGCAGCCTGGGGCACCGTCCAGTCCCAATGATGCTGTGTTTTTGGCTTTGGAGAGGGCTGTTTTAACCTGAGTGTCTGTGACTTCAGGGGCTCTACATTCTTCTGGTATTGTTATGGGCCCTTTTGGGGGTGAGAGAGGGTTGACGTTTGTACTGAACCTGTCTGCCAGGATGTTGGTGATATCAGTCGGTTCAGTGTATTTTGTGCCGTTCTGCATTAACTCTGAGCAGATTTGAGCATTGCCACTTAGATTCTTGACATAGCTAAAGAATGCCTTGTGGTTATCTTTGGAGTCCTTGGCAATTTTTCTTTCAAAGCTCGCCTTGGATGATTTTATGAGGGATCGTAGTTTCTTGCTGATACTGATCAGGGATGTCTTCCCTTCTTGGGATTTTACTCTTTTCTGTACTAGTTTCCTCCTCCTGTTGTATAGTTTGTTTATGGCAGGGGTCCACCAGACTGGTTTTCTTTTCTTGGAGGAGTGAGTCTTGGTTTTGCTTGGGATAGCAAGATCCATGCATTCTTGTAGGTGCCTGTAGAATGCATTAGTAAAGGATTTTGCAGCTTGGACAGCATTATCCTTTAGCATGGGGGCTTTCCACCTTGGTCTTAAGTAACGTGAAGTTTTCTTTTGAAAAGTTTTTCACAGTGGTTTCCTTGTCTGGAGGTGGGGGCAGAATATGGATATCCAAAATGATTTGTTTATGGTCAGATCTAACCAGCGAGAGGTTGACCTCTGGTGTGGAACACCAGTTGCCCATGTTGGTGATGACCAGGTCCAATATGTTGTCACCTCTGGTGGGAGTGTTGACCAGTTGATCCCAGGGCATTTGAGTTTATAAATTCTAGGAAATGTTGGGCAAGGGAGTTAGTACTTGAGTAGTTCTCCCAGTTAATGTTTGGAAATCACCCAATATTAGGGTGTTTGGTAGGACCTTTATGTTTCCAAAAACGTGGAATGGGGGTCCTGGGAGATGGTGGGTGATCTGTAGCAAGCTACAATTTGAACTGCAGTTTTGCCTGTTAGTTGCATGTGGATGATCTCTGAAGCATTGTGCTGTGCCACTAACCTGGAGGTGTGGGTATCCTTGATGAATATGGATACTCCCCCGCCTTTTGTATTTCAGTCTGGGTTCTGTGGCCGAAATGTATGGTATGAGTTGGAGCCTGGTAGTGCTGGGGTGCTCTCTGGAGCCTTAAATCAGGTTTCTGTTACTGAGTATATATCGATTTTCTCCATACTGAGGAGTGCCTCGAGTGCATGCATTTTGAGGTTTAGACTTCTGGCATTGAGTAGCATTACCCTCAATTTTTTTGTTACTTGTGTTATTTACGGTGGTGGGTTTGTCTTTTGAGCCTTGCCTAAAAATTGCACTATGGGGGTGGCAAAAGCCTTGGCCAGTATTCAAAAGCCTAAGGCTGACAGGTGCAAGCCATCTCTAGCAAAGCAGCGTGGCTTGTCGAGCATGTCATCCCAGGTGGACAGACACTGGATCCCCATTGAATGACACCAGAAACTTAGCCAATTGTTGAAATTGATATTTTTTTCTTTATACCGTGGTATCATTCTTGGTGAGGGCAGGATGCTACTCAGGGTCAGGGACATACCGACCTGGGCTACATGATCAGAGAGCTCTTCCATGTCTCTTTTCATGTCGTCCAGGAAGGTACAGATTCAGGTCATTCACACCAATATGGACAACCACAGAGTCATATTTGTACTTGTTCTGGAGTGACCTGAGTGCTTGTGTTATGTGGTGGATCCTTGCACCTGACAGGCAGCTAACAGTAACCTCCTCCTTGTTCAGCCTAGTGAGTGGGACGTCAGTGTGCCTGACTATAGAGTCACCTATTACTAGTGTGTTGGGTATGTTATTTTGCCTTAAGGGCTGTGATTGCATGGCACACTGGTTTTGTGAAGTATGTGTTTCATTGTTTGTGTTGGGGGGTGGAGATTGCTTGGATGTTTGCTTTGGAGGTCTCTGTTGGTTTTGCAGATTTTTATTTAGAGCCTGTGAGTATGTTTTTGGGTATGTATGTGTGCTTTTTGCCAGTGCTGGTTTAATGGGTCTATGTGAGACTGATGGTGTGATGCCAGTAATTCCCTTCTCCTCGACTGCCTGATCCAGTCTTGGGTTGAGAGAGCTTAGCCTCCAGTTTGGCTATATAATTGCATCTCTCGCATGTATTAGTGTTTGGTGGTAGGAGGAGAGGGTTGACTGTGTACATGAGGCATGTAACATTGCCTCAAAATGCCCTGATTCACCAGTTGGACTGGAGAGTACACCTGAAACTGCCCATTGGACATGCCTGGATAGGTACAGTGAACTGTTTTACTGAATGGCTGGTAAGGCTGAATAGAGAGCCTCATCCTTCTGTACAGTATGGGGGGTCTAGTGCTAGGGTTTATAAGTGCTTGCTATGAGTTTTGAGCAAGTGCCAGGCTGAGAAATGAATGTAGATATGATTGTAGATAAGTTATGAAATACATGTATACAGAAAGAAATGCTAACCTTTTTAATGTTGATGTATTTATTCCAAACTATCAGTCAGTCATCATGTTGCAGTTTGCATTTGAGACAGGCTTTGGCAGTTGCTGTAGATCTTTTATCACAACAGAGATGACTGAAGCACACAAGATGTCTTATGAGCTGGTGTTGGGGGTTTCTAGATATGGTTGTACAACTGGCAGTATTTCTTGGCAGGAGTACCTAGAGGACTTTGTTTGGTGTCCTGATGGGGAAGTGTTGAACATTAGACAGCAGTGTCAGTGGTAATACATTGGCTAGGTATAGGAGCATGCAAAGAAGCACATAACGGAATCCAACGTTTGATTAGTTATCTTTATATGCATTTTGGCCTTTGCACATGTGTTTTGGCAACTGCATCCTGCTGAACAGTGCACTAGTACGTTTGTTGCTGTGAACAGTACTGTGGCACTATTTCATTTAGCTGCTTGATGTGGTGGTTTACCAGTTTGGGCACTATTGTAAGCATCTGGTTTATGGCTGTAAGTTCAGGTGCTGTCAGAGTCAGGAACACTGTTCTGTGCAATGAAATTCAATACTCTGTGTCAGAAAGTGGCAGATGTATAAATTTAAACTAGCTGCCATCTTTCCTATAGTTTAACTACTCACCCTATTTACTGAGATTATACAGACAATAAGAGTCAAGTACAACAAAGTCTGAAGTAGCAAGCAGCTTAAAACGTGCAAATTAAAACATAAACATTTAATCAAACTCCTTTGGGAACTGAATATTTGTTTCAGTCCATATGTACCATACATTATTTTCTTAAAACACTAATAATTCAAAAGGCTTTTTTGTTTTTAATTGTACTATAATAGTGATTATTTTCAGGGTTACCAGATGGCAATGTGTTAAAAGGTATTTAAATTGTTTGTTCAGATGGATTTTCTATCAGAAGTTCACATTTCATGTGGTGAAAGAAAGTACTTATGTTTGTATATTAAACAACTGTGGACTTATTTTTTTGTCTACATTTTTTTAATCCCACAAGGAAAATGTTGGAGAGCTTGCCCATACAAAAAATACTTGTTTTAATATATTAGATTCCTATTTGTATGAAACTCTATGTTATTCAAGTACATTTTTTACAGCTCATGCATGCACTTTCTTGCTAGAATTGATATTAGCTGGTGTGTTTTGAGCTCGTGCATTTTGATCTGATATAGAAGATCCTTCTCGTGTTTCCTCTGACAGAGAAAAATGGCCTAGTGTGGTTCATGTTAATGCAGAGTAATAAATACATGTTTGTTTCTTATATAATTTTTTTCATGTTAATCTTTGCCTTAGTAATTTCAGAGTTACAATCATACCTCTCAGCTGTACAGATTTCTACAGAAACTCTAGAATTTTGCCTCATATTTTTGATCTGTTCCTCATAATTTTTTTTTAAAAATCACTGGGATGATCTAAGGATTAAAGTCAGTAAATAATATCATGCCTTTTAGTTTCAGACTTTACATCCTTCAAGAAAATGCATGCTAACACAAATCATGTTACTCTATAAACTTTCTAAGTTTATAAAAACAATATTTAAAATGTGTCTCTACTTTTGGCCCTTTGTGCCACCCCCCTTGTATCAGGCTTTGTCCAGATTTCTTGTGCTAAGAAGTTGAGAGGTATTTACAGTGATACATCAACACCTTAATTTTAAAAGATGTGAAAAAGAAGCTATATTAAGAACATTACCCAACAGTGATTGCATTAATTTCAGGGTACACAAAGCTGAGTTTTATCTTTAACTTCATCATTTCAAAAGGCTGCTGAAGGAAAGAAATACCTGCATTATCTTTTTCAACAAGGCTGTCTACTGTAGGGATAGTTGTTTTTGGCAAATTTTATAGAGAGTTGGAATATTGGTCAGACAAGGGCAGTAAAGGAGTAAGAAGATGACTAAACATATCCCTTGGGGATTAGATCTGTGTCTAGATTTATTTATTGCATTTATCTCCAGCCTCAGCTAGAAAAAAGGAAGACTGGATCAATTTCTAAGAATGGCACCAGGGTTGAGGAAGTAGTTACAGATGGAGCAGCATGCCTGGGAAAAATGACCTTAGGGGACTTCATTTTAATCCGTCAGTGGCTATGTTGCCATACTTGGGAAATGACAGTCCAAAGGTAAAATATGGAATTTAAGGAGTTGGGATGAAGAATCAAGACCAAAAGGAGTACCGGTGGCTAACTGTAATTATAATAAGGGATCAGTCTAAAAGGACACCAACAAAGGTAAATCACTCATTGGTGTATATAATGGGGGGAGGGACTAACTGAATAGTAGGCACAGGCTGCAGCTGCTGACCAGATGTACATAGTTACAGGTGAAGAGAGATTGTAGTGCTGGGAAAGGTACAGAGGAAGATGACTAGTATAGTGAGGGGAAACAAGGGACAAAGTATATGAGGAGATTACTAGTGAATTCTACCCTGTTTCACTAGAAAAGAGAATATATAGAAGCAACATATGATAATTAACCTGCTAAATTAGGACAGAGCAGACAAGAGAATGCATGGCCAGCAGAAAACAAGAATGATTTTTACTCTTAATATGAAAAATGGAGACTGTTGCTATCAGTTGAAATCAGTTACAAGAATGGATGTTTGAAGCCAGACAGTCAAAGATTTGGTTTCCTGGAGGGCTGGTATGTTAGGGAAGTAGAGACCATCAGCAAATTGTAACACGTGACTTGAACAAGCTAGATAGATTCAGAGTTTTATTTTACAAATAGTTTATGCAATGCACTGCAAGAAATAAAATGTTCTGGATTACTGAATGGTAACAATAAAAACTTGTCAGCACTGATAGTGCCAAGTTAAATGATTCATGCTCCTTAGTACAGACTTCAGGCTAGTTATTATCCAGGGTGTTTGTGTGCAGCTTGCACTCTTTAATTACAGGATGTTAGTTTCAGTTGTGTGTGGTCTTTGTGAAGGATTTCAGATCTGCTTATTCATTAAATACAACCCACATTTTTTTTCCAAATTAGCATCTCATGACTGAAGTAGACTGGAGAACTGTTTAGTATGCACATATTAAATATCCTAGTTTATGCTAAAGAGCATGTGAATTTGTCTCTAAAATTCCCCTTCAGGTGGGACAGGCTTTTGAGGCCAAAAGTGACTGAAAAAAAGATGGGGTGGATGCTGTATTGCTTGTTGAGTTACATATCCATGAGTTATCCACTTGCCAAACACAGTTCCATGAAGTTAAACTCCCCTAGTTACTATTTTCCATGGGAAGTTACTGCTGGTGCATTTTTAAAATGCTAGCCAACAGAATTCCTTCTTTTATATGATCAAATAGTTGACATATGTATGTTTAGGGAGGTTGGGGATGTAAAGGGATTTCCCCTCTGCAGGAAATGCTTACATTTTATTTTTCATGAAGCTGTTTCTCAAGCAGTTGTGCTCAGCAAGTTGGTTCCCTGGACACCTGTAACTTAACAAGTCATAGTGGAAGCAGTTTGAGTGTATAGACTGTGCAGGAAGATGGAGAGATGTTTTAACATTTTTGAATTAACCACTGGGCCTTGCGAGCTGCTGCTGCTTGGGTGAAATAGCACAGGAAAAAATTTAGTTTCAGATTTCAGAGACTTTTAAAAGTTTAGAAGGAAAGTCTGATCATTATAATGAATACCTGAAATGAAATAAAAATGAAAAATTAATGTAATTAATATTTCACCTTTATGATCATCATATAAAATATATGTTTATTAGAGTAGTTTTCTCTGAGTCTGCACTCCAAGAATTTGGGGAAGTGAGAGTGGATGGGTATGAAGGGCAATGAAATCTTAAGGCCTAAAAAATCAAAAGGAGGACATTATAGTTTGATCAAAGAGGCAGTTAAGATCACTGTAAAAGAGCAAGTAATGTACGTGGAAAGAATTACAAAGATGAAAATATAATAACTAAAAAATAAAAAGCATCCACAGTAATTTAAAAAACATAAAACTATCCTGTTGGGAAAAAGCTGATATGGTATAGTCCTAAATGTTATATATACTCTGGGTTAAAACCTTGTGGTGACTAGGGAAGAATGCTATTCATTTGTGGACAACCAGCCAGTAGTAGTCAAGAAGGAGAAAATGTTATAGAACCAGGGGAATGGGAATTAGACACCTATTTTATCCAGGACTATCATGATAATGATATGGGTTGTCCTTGTTGAATTGATCTCATTGAAATGAATTACTTTTTTTCTGGTGGATTGCTATTGCCTGGACAGTAGAAGCGGACATTTCTTTGTGTACTATATAAGAGATGTGATTATTATGAAGAGCGAGAGTTAATCTACGGGAAAGAATCAAGGCTTTCTGGATTTTATTTATGAACAGACTTAAAGAGGATTTTAAGGAGTAATGTTTTTGATATTCATTTTGAGTACTAGCTCCCTTTTAGCTTGGAACTGTGGTTGTTATAAATCTGTCTCCTATTACAAAGCTCAATATCTTCTTCTGTGTTAGCTAGATTTGCAGCTGAGTGAGAAGTACAAGGTTTGCAGAGAAATTTGCCACCAGTGCATAATACATTACACGTGAGTGGGAAAGTGTACACATGTAATGGTGCTTATGTATGTTTATACAAATCCGAGGAGTTGTAGGAATGTGACACTCCCATGGGTAAAAGAAAAATATATGCAAACATTTCTACAAAAAAAAAAAAAAACTTGAAAACCTGGATTCCTTTCAGGATTTTGAAAACCATCTCTGAAGTATCTTGAAAAAAAATATGATTTGCCATAATACTGTGAACCCCTGACTTCTTAGATCTATAAAAAGCAGTGCTGGCATTTTTTTTAAACAAATTTCTCTGATATATGCTTGCTTTAATCCAATGAGAATTGTTTTTATGGTCCATTTACATTTGTACAATACAAAGGAGATAAAAAGCAGAACTTTAAGTATTCCATGCTGTGGACCTTAAAAATATTCCAGACTTTCCTTCCTTCATAATCCTTGTAGGTTTGAAAGTTGTTAGCTCTGCTCATTCATGGTTTACTCCAACTTGCTACACTAAGAGCTGGTAAAGCTAATGACATCTACCTGCAGTTTTCACATTGTGCTTAATCTTGGACAACAATTAAATTATTTACCAGTTTGGTTATGCAGCATTGCAGCATAAATCATCCATTTTTTCATTTAAGAATTCTCTAATTACTTGGAAGTGACTTTCACCTATTAATGCAGGCTTTATAGCCTATCTATGAATCTTAAGAAAACACAGTTTCTGGATGTAAAGTTATGGGTATTGGCCAACAGTAAAAAGTACAGAATGTGTTCTCTCTAGCTTTTGTCCTTATGTCCTTCGGCTGAGACATTTTTTTTTTCTGAAACTGCATGAGATTTGAATAAGAACAATTAACTGTGACAAGGAAAGAAGTGGAAGTGGAAAGAAATAAAATATACAAAAAGGTGCCTGGACACATGAATATTTAGGGAATATTACAGACTAAAAAATGGTGTCACAAAGTTGACTATACTGGGGTGGACTTTTCCTTTGGTGTGTATATTCTGGAAGAAAGAAGAGTAGGAGGTATGATACAAATATTTACATACCTCAAAAGAATCCACAAATTAAGTAATATGGATGAAGCACCACACTGTAGGACAAACATAGAACAGATGTACTCTGAAAAGGCTTTTCTGAAAGCCAAGGTGCCAGAGAGTGTTACTTGCTCTTAATGGTCTAAGAGTTTGAAGTTTTGCTGTTAACTTTTACTGCAGAAGTTATTTTTTTATTTTAATAAATCAGTCTGTGTACTAAACTGAGTGAATTCATCTGGCCTGGAACTTGTGGTGGGAGGTGAAATTAAGTTATATGTTGTTAAGAAAAGGAGCCACAATTTGATGAGATATGATGTTAACAACTTAGGGGATATATCAAGAAGTATTTTTTTCACATAAACGGTAGTAGATGACAGAACATCCTTCCTTAAGGATCTATTGCATCAAAAGCTGAGCTATGACAGTATTCATGAAAGTATTGAAAAAAAAACACATAAGAAAATTCTTACAAGTAGGGAAGTCAATTTAGAATCTGCAGGTTAACCAGTAGATAAGGAAACAGGCAGGCTAGATCAGACAAGCATTTATTTGCGATAAAAATAAAACCGGTCTAAATAGGAGGTATAGCTCTCTATAATAGTGAAGGTTTTAAAGCAACAGAGCAGACAAGTAAAATACAAAGTGAAAAAATGTCCTGTAGTTCATACATAAAGAATGGAAATTGTCTAAGGAATTCACTGTGAACACATCTTAATATGGAGGGAAAATTTAAGAAAATTATAGACCATGGGCTGGATTCAATAAAGCATACATGGCTCGCTCAAACCACCTGCATGTTGCACTGTGAAGCATACACAGTAGCATGCTGTTTCGCATTCAGTAAGCATCTCTACATGGCGTGAATAGCTGCACAAACCTGGTAAAACATCATGGCATGTTAATTACAACATAAGCAGTTGAATTGTATGCAAATTAACCAATACAAGACAGGGGAGCTATTCAAGAAGCTGTAAAGCAATTGTGTACACTCAGTGCAGGTTTTGGCCTCGAATTCCAAAACCTATTGAAATGCAGCCATGGAAACTGCTCTACACAGAAAGAATGTTAGGGGCTGATGTTGCTTTTCTGCATGTGTATGTGCAACAGGCATTACATGGGTAAGTAGAGGTTGTGAGTATTGCCCGGCATCAATTTTACTGTACTTATATGCATAGGATGAATGTTGTACCCCCTTAGGTACTTAGGTTGTCTGCAACTCCCTGCTTCCTCATACAAGGCACCCTGTCATATGCTTTCTCCAAGTACACAAAGACACAAGGCAACAACTTCTGATCTTCTTTATACTTCTCCATCAACACACTCAGAGCAAACATCACATCTGTAGTACCCTTTCCCGGCATGAAACCATACTGCTGCTCACTAATCATCACCTCCCTTCTTAACCTAGCTTCCACTACTCTTTCCCATAACTTCATGCTGTGAATTGTATCCCTTTGTAGTTACTACAGCTCTGCACATCACCCTTATTCTTAAAAATTGGTGCCAAAACACTTCTTCTCCACTCCTCAGGCATCCTCTCACCTTCCAAGATTTCTTTAAACAATCTTGCTAAAAACTCCACTGCCATCTCTCTTAAACACCTCCATGCTTCCACAGGTATGTCATCTCAACTAATGGCCTTTCCATTCTTCATCCTGTTCATAGCTATCCTTCCTTCCTCCTTGCTAAGCCATTGCACTTCCTAATTCAATCTCCCCACATCATCCAACCTTCTTTCTCTCTCATTCTCTTCATTCATCAGCCCCTCGAAGTATTCTTTCCATCTGCTCAACACACTCTCCTCGCTTGTGAGTATGTTTCCCTCATTATCCTTTATCACCTTTACCTGCTGCACATCTTTCCTAGCTCGGTCCCTCTGTCTAGACAATCGGTACAGGTCCTTTTCTCCCTCCTTAGTGTCCAATCTTTCATACAACTCTTCATACGCCTTGTCCTTAGCCTTTGCCACCTCTCTCTTTGCCATGCACCTCATCTCCTTGTACTCCTGTGTACTTTCTTCATCTCTCTGACAATCCCACTTCTTCTTCACCAACCTGTTTCTCTGTATACTCTCCTGTACTTCCTTGTTCCACCACCAGATCTCCTTGTCCTCCTTCCCCTGTCCATATGTCACATCACTTACCTTCCTAGCTGTCTCCCTTACCATCTCTGCTGTAGTTACCCAGCTATTCAGTAACTCTTCCCTGCCACCCAGTGCCTGTCTTAACTCTTCCCTAAACCCCACCTCCCAATCATCCTTTTTCAACTTCCATCATTTGATCCTTGGCACTGCCCTCACACTCCACCTCCTCCTCTTAATCACCAATGTCATCCTACAGACCACCATCCTATGCTGCCTAATGCCCTATAGACTGCATGTCTGAGAGTACAACACAGATAAGAGAAGAATGAACACAATACAAGGAGAAGAGAGAGCTACATTTGTGCAAACAATAGTCATAAATGATTGTGTGATTACTCATTGTACTTAATATGTAAGACATGCATGTACAAATGAATGAGAGTGTATAAGTGTATATATCTTGTTAATACTGTGGAGGAAATGTGCCTTGCTTATATGCACAATGATTTGCTTTCCTGGTGCAAAGTTGTTTCTGTGGCAAAGAGAGATAAAACACTGCTACTGTGTATTGTAAGTTCATTAGTATGATGGTTGAAATCCAGAGTTGTGTAAAAATCTGTAAGGTGTGTTAAAATGCATTTTGTAATGTTGTCTATGTTTCCTTATTTTTTCTTTAAATATTAATAGATGTACAGTGTGCCGCTTAGAGCAAATACAGTTAAATAGATAAATACTTTAAAATTAATGGAAGTTGCTTCTATGATAAAGACAGCATAAATTAGAGCTGTGAATCAAGTGTGTGTGTAGTACAGCTGATAAAACACGATAAAACACACAACACATAGGATATGTAGATCATGGTTCAAGTCCCATATTTATCTTTTAATTATAAAAGCTAATAAACACTTTTTACAAGAATAATACATGCTGAGCTTTGCCTGTCTCATTTGTGCATTGCTCACCTTTGCGCAAACACAGCGTAATACTGCAGGCAATTAGCAGACTTTGTTAATTTCAAAAATATACATTCTTACAGTGTTTGCTTTCCATCATGCAAACATGCTAAGCAGAGTAGTGTGGCAGTCAGCATGCTTTCATAATACCGGCAGACTCAATTTCTAAAAGAATACATTGTAACACGTGTGGTCTTTCATCACGCAAACACGCTAATTGGCTTTGTGCGACAGTCAGCACTCATAGACAGTAATGAGTGTTAAGATTACACCTGTTGCCTAGCTCTGCCTGTGACGACAGATACAAGTCCATGGATGTGATAGAAGTGAGCTAGGGTTCTACTTCAGCGAATTCCACTTTTTTATAATGCTAGTCCACTGTAATTTAGATAAAAAATATCAATATAAAAATATTTATATATAAAAATAACTGGGTATAGCAGGTGGATTGACATACACCTGAAATTGTATATATTATATGTCTAACTGTGGGTATTAGTAGAATTATGGTTCTATAATTAAAAATGTATTTTCTGAACATTCATGTCACACAAACACATGGTTAAACACTCAGCTCTTTAATGTATAGATGTAACTAATGAGCAGGTCTGACTAACAAGGTCACAGATGGAATGAGCACTCTGCACAGTAATGAGTGTCAAAAACACACCTGCTACCCATACTTCCTTGTGGCAACTGGAGTAACTTCATGGCCACAATACAGGTAAGCCAGGGTTCTAAGCTAGCACACTCCAGCTTTTATTAATGTTGTTCCACTTAATTTTTACAAATAAAGAGCAATATACAGATAATTATACATAACAATAACTATGTATACAATTGGATATCATAAGAATTATGTGTGTGACTGAGTGTATACTTAAAATTATATTTTTGTACTTAAAAGTGTCTTTTTCTGTTCTGGGATGAACTTCATACTTCAATGATAGTCATACACACATGCATGTATAAACCCGGACCTTGTCAGGACACATACATACATGGTCAAGCACTCACTCTTTAATGTGTTTATATAATTAATGAGCATGTCTGACAAACACTTCTTTTGTGGCAAGGAGGTAAAAACACCTATGTGGAAGAATAAATATTGTCTATTTTACATAGATTTTAATCTCATATTGTACAAATTACTTTTATCAATGTGTAAAGCCACACAAAAAGTGTGTCAGGTCATAACATTTATACCCCCAATACTTGTCTGAAAAGTTAAGTCATCTAACAGGTACAGCAGCATCCAGCCCTTAAACTAATACCAACTGTCACATTACCCATCCTATTCATAAACTGCCTTCTGCTCTGTTTGGCATTGTTGCTCTTTGCTTAACACCCTGCAAATGCAGTTGGCATGGTTGTGTGGGTTTGTGCAATGATCGTTAAACACAATATCACAAATTGGTGGGAAAACACTTTAACTGTTTCTGTATGATCTGTCTGAACATAACAGGAGATAGAAAAGAAGATGCCCAATTTAGGGCTCAAAGATGGGGTGTAGAGGAGTCCAGAATATTCACTGGACTCCCTGTAAAATGCCACAACCTTAGGCTTTTGTTGAGGGAATATACCAGGTCTCAATATAAATCAAAGGCTGGGAATAGTTTTACCAAGGCTGTCTCCAGTATGACAGCATTCCATGCACTGGAAAGCAATGCAGGCATGACTACAACTACCTGAAAAGGTGCAAGCAGGGACAGCTCAAGCAGTGGCTGGACGAGTTTAGGACTACTGACATCCCACATTTGTGTAAGTATGCAGATAAAGATATTTTAAATTATTTTCAAAGCTGGAGATGGCCAAGACTGGTATGCATAATGCTCTTCTCTTTTTCTTGCCTATCTATTTTACAAACACCCAGGAGATCTCAGTGAACAGGGAAGCCTATACTGAATATTTAGGAAGACTGAGAGAAGCAAGGGGTATGTATGCATCACAAATTAATTATTTTAGTAAGAGTGTTGCTCTTCTATACATTAGTTGCAAATTAAGCATGCATATCTTAACTCTAAAATCAAGCATGCATGCTTCATTCTGTAGCTAAAGGTAATTGTAAGAGTCGGTTGTAATAATGTATTCAGACGTTGTGGGTTCTAATCCCAAAAATGCATAATAAAATAATTAAAAAATATTAATTTAAACAAAACTGGCATGAATGCCATGTTGTTAACTTAATCTGTATTATTTGTAAAATCATATTTGCAATATATGCATATTGCAAGGATTACTAGGAACAATTCTCAGTCCTATTTTGTAGTTTTTAAAAAGTATTGTTAACATAAAAGTAAAAATATATTTCTATTGTAGTAATTTATTGTATGTGACATATGATGGTTCTGATTATCTTTTTCTTTTTCCTCTTACCTCCCTTTTTTATTTTTTTGTGTGTAATCAAGGTGTTCTGATGTCAGAATTTTCTTGCAGCTGACAAAATGATTTCCAGAGCAATGAAGTAGATCAACCAGTGTGGCTCAGCATGCCACCCTTCCAATGGCTGCTGTGCAGATGCCCAGTGCATCTGGGATGCAAACTGTCAGTATTGCCTCTGCAGCTACTGCTCTACCTGGGCCCTCAACATCAGGTAGCATTACCCCAGCTGCTGGTGCAATGGTACCCTCTGGGAGTATTTATGGAGGTGGGTATTTTGTCACATGCCAGCGCTGACAGGCATGGTGTGTGAGGATGTACAAGGTAGCATTGGTGCACACCTCAGCTGCATGGAGAAGATGCTCCTTAGAATGCTGAGAAAAAGAAAACATCAAACACTCTAACAGGAAGCTGAGGAAGGGGATAGTGATAACAGTTCTGAGATTAAGGACTAGATTCTCACTATTCCCATGCTTGATGAGTATGGGCTTTGAATGTATTCTTCCTATCCCCAATCATGGTGTCTCCCAACCTTTTGTGTCCCTCACCATTCCCGTCTCTGTCTTGTTTGCCCTGTTTGTCTGTATCTGCTTCCTCACCTACCCTACTTACCTGACCCTGACATACCTAATTCCTTTACCCAACATTCCTTTCTTACTGAAAGAAAATAAAAAAATGGGCACCTGTCCAACAAAAAAAATTTGTGTTCCTTGACACACTTGATTTGGTCCAATGATTGTGTTGTTGGTGACATTCCAAATTCATCCAATTTATATGCATGGTCATATTATACTAGTGAGGAAGTGGATAGCTATGGTTTTTGAACCAAAAAAAAAAGAGAGGACCTTGGAAAAACCAAAACTAAATAACCAAACATATGTGAGGTGCAACCTATGCCCACGTCCACAAGATAATTAGTTAAAACATGAAGTTAGCATAAAAAAGTCCAGAATGAATTAACAAGTTAAACACTTTTGTCCACCTTATTATCATGGACTCCATCAGAACAGTTATCAAAAAGTAAATACATTCATTAAATACTCTTAAATAAAAGTGTCGTGATTAAAAACATCTAATGATCTCTTTCTTACAAATTTGTCTAATTAACTGTATAATTGAATATCAATTGGAGAATGTTTAAAAACATTTAAAAAAAGCTTAAAAACATCTAAAAAGGTCCAAAAAAATCTAAAAAAGTTTTAGATATGTATAAATATTAAACCAATAATGTTTGTGGAACATAAATAACATAACTTGGCAGCTTGCAACTTCAAAACACTGTTCAATGAAATAGCATCATTCAAACCTGATTGGTTAATAGCATCAAGCTTAATTTGCTGCAATAACTCCCTATAGTCCATCCTTAATTCCCAAGGACCACCCCTTGTGTTGACTGGGACCCTTTCTTGCACAAAGAAATAAAGCTTTTTGTTTTCTTGACATGAAAATTTGTCTTTGTATAAAGCATTTTTAACATTGCCATTCTTCAGATTATCATAATGTCCATGCATTCTCTTCCTCAGTGCATGCTCAATCTAAAACTGACCTGTAAATATGATCAGATTGTAGGTTAATATTACTAGTTGAAGTCAAGCCAAAACCAGATGCATCAACATTGTTTAATAACAATGCCAAGTCTTTTTCTCGATGTTCATCGTGCATACAGCTGCAGTAATCACATATGGGTTCTCTGCTGTCAGGCGGTCCCTCGGTCGGCCGAATTCCAAAGTCTTGGTCCAGCGTCGGTTGTTGTCGCTTTCTTTCCTGACGTCAGTGCGACAGGGGTATATAAGACACAGCCGACGCCATATTCCCCAGTCTTTTTTGCCGCGCGGTGCCCGAAGCAGAAGCAGTTCGCAAGTACTGGTCGGCCAGCTCCTGAATTTACGAAAAATTGGAAACCGAAGTCTTCTTTAAAGCTAAGTACCCCGTTGGGGAAACTTTTCTTGCCTCAGACCGATGTCAGACAAAGTTAACAATTGTATTTCTTGTGGGAAGCAAATACCGCATAAGGATTTCCATTCTCTCTGCATACCTTGTTTAGGCCCAGACCACGACGTCTCTGGCTGTCGCTTTTGTGCTACTTTCAATAAATGCACTATTAAGCGTCGGGCGGAGTTTGCCCAACATTATTTTGGTAAAGCCTTTGATTATAAAATGTCATCGGACACTCCGACTACCGTTTTGTCCAAAAAAACGCAAGGACAAGGACCGACACGCGAGGTCCGCGGTCTCCACCAACACCACGCCAAAACCGACTGCACGTGGTCCGGTACTCAGCGAGATGCCTTTGCAGTCCCTGAATACCGATGACACTTCTTTGGCGGTGTCTTCTGTACCCAAGACCGCAGGTGCCTTGGCCCTTACTCAGACTACAGCCACTGAAGCCACTGTGAGTGTTGAGTCTCCTAATGTGGACAGGTCCACTTCCACCCAGGGTGTCTTTAGGCCCTCATCTTCCTTTTCCATTAAGGCCTTTACTAAGTCCAAATCAGCCATGCATCCCAAGAGGCCTGTTGCTCAGGGCCCATCCCCAGGCCCCATGCCTAAAAAGCAGATGCTTAAAATGGCTGAGGATTTGATTACCCTTATCAGGGGTTCCCAACCCCCTCCAGACAAGAGACCCAGAGTGGAGGAAGATTCTCCCTCTTCTGAACAGGGCTCCATTTTCTCAGAACATTCTGATGTAGAGGAACACTCGTACTCCCCTTATGAAGATTCGGATGCAGAACAGTCCATTCCTTCTGTATCTCCCCCAGAGGATTTCTCTTTTGGGGAAACCTTGCACACCTTGAGGGAGCACTTCCATTGGGAAGGCCAAGACTTTTCTGATTCCAAGAAAAGGCTTAGGGAATTTCTTTGTTACCTCAACACATACCGCTGGCTATACCTCCTGTCTTGGACATACTTGATGATGTTTACTCGGAGGCTTGTCTTAGTCCGGATTCCCTGCCTCCTGCTCCAGTCAAACCTTATAGGTATTACAGAGTTCCTAACTCTCACCAATTTCTTTTCAAAAGCCATAATGCTGACCCTGAAACCATTTCTCAAGGCCCCAAGGGAATGAAGGCCTCTACTGCCAAGAATCCCCTTCCTTCCAAAAGAGAAACTAGATCCTTAGAAAGGTGGGGGAAAAAGGTATACACCTCGGCCACCCTAGCCATGAGGGCCTTAAATTGTCAGTTCCATATGCTTAAATACCAACAGTTTCTGTTATCTCAATTAAGAAATAAAATGTCTCAACCTGAACAACCAGATTTGAAGGAATTGCAGGATATGATGCATAGTGCAGAACAAGTGGGTAAACACACCTTACAATGTGGCTATGATGCCTTAGAGGCCTCAAGTTGAGCTGCTGTTACAGGCTCAGTCATTCGTAGACATGCTTGGCTTAGGGAACAAAGCTTGCCTGATCATGTTAAAGCTAAACTACTAGATGCTCCTTTACAAAAGGATGTACTATTTGGTACTAATGCTGAGGAGATACTACGCAAAATGGTAGAAAAAGCTAAATCTATGCAAACTGTCAAGGCTTTTCTACAGGTACAACCACCTCATTTTAGCAGAAATTGGCCTTCTAAAAACTGGTCCTTTCCAGCCACGGACAAGCCCCAAAGAGGTAGATACAGGCGCACAAGGGGCCGAGGTCAATCTCAAGGATCATATAGAGGCAGACAATGGCAAACTCCAGCACCAAGAGGTGGCGAAGACAGTGCACAACAATACAGAAAACAAACCCAATGACTTCCTCCTTTTCATGCCAAGCAAGTCTCAGCTGGCAGCTCCCTTGGGAGGAAAGCTGACATTATTTACAAGAAATTGGCATATTATCACAATAGACAAATGGATCCTGGACATTATAAACAGAGGCTACAGATTTCATTTTCACACTCTTCCAAAAATGAGAGGCATGCCAAACCTGCCACACAATCAAAGGGCAGAGGCACAAATACAAATTTCAAAACTCATGGACATGAAAGCTATTCAAGAGGTACCTACTCACGAACAAGGTCAAGGTTTTCATTCCAGACTATTTCTGGTACCAAGGAAAGGAACAGTCTGGAGACCCATTTTGGACTTATCCATCCTAAATACATTTCTACTCGTATCAAAATTCAAGATGCTCACATTACAGCAGCTTCTTCCCATGCTGGGCAAGGGGTTTTGGCTGGTAACATTGGACCTCAAGGAGGCATACCTGCATGTCCCAATCAGACAAAGCTGCAGAAGATACCTCAGATTTCTTGCAGGTTCAATCCACTATCAATTCTCTGCATTGCCCTTTGGCTTATCTACTGCACCCAGAGTATTCACGAAATGCCTGGCATCAGTAATCGCCTACTGCAGACTTCAAGGGATACAAATTTACCCTTATTTGGATAACTGCCTGATCCAAGCGGACAGCAAGCACAAACTTCTGGAACATCTGGCTTATGCAATACAGTTACTGAATTCTCTGGGATACACAATCAACAAAGAGAAATCCAGGCTAACACCATCTCAGAAAATAACTTTCCTGGGTGCCAACTTGGACTCAAACACCCAGATGGCCTACCTTACGCCAGAAAAACAGGGGCAACTAACACAGTACTTCAAAATACTAGCAAATTGTACCAGGCTTACTGCAAGGAAAATCCTGCAGGCTCTGGGCTTCATGGCATCTTGCATTCTTTTAATCCCATGTGCAAAGTTGCATATGAGAAAACTTCAATGGTACCTAAAAAACCTATGGTCTCAGCACAGCCACAATTTGGAAACAATAATACCAATAATTCCATGTTTGCAAAAGGAATTTCTATGGTGGGCCCAAGCATGTCAAACAAACACAGGTCTCCCATTCTGCAAGCCTCAAGCAAATCAAGTCATCACAACAGATGCCTCAGATTACGCCTGGGGGGTGCACATGACAGACAGGTGCATTCAGGGCAAATGGTCCCAAAAGGAAAAGCACCTTCACATCAACCAAAAAAGAAATGCTAGCAGTGATAAATGCAATTACAGCATTCAAGGACCCTCTGCATCCAGGACAATTATTGATAAGAACAGACAACACCACAGTAATGTGGTACATAAACAAACAAGGAGGAACACATTCATACCCCCTGTGCAGACTAGCCATGACACTTTGGAACTTGGCTCTGGAATGGCAAATCGAACTTCAAGCACAGTACTTGCCAGGTTTGGAAAACATGCTGGCAGACAGTCTAAGCAGAAATATGACAGATCTGCATGAATGGAAGTTGCATCCTCAGGTGTTTACACAGATAATCCAAGCGTGGGGAAGGCCAGACATAGATCTCTTCGCCTCCCACAGGAATCATCAATTGGAAAGGTTTTGTTCAAGGACCTTCCATCCAAAGGCCTGGAGAGTGGACACCCTTTCATTCAGTTGGACAGCATGGACAGTGTACGCTTTCCCACCTCTGTCTCTTCTTCCCAAGGTGCTCTTGAAAGCAAGAGCAGACAGATCGAAGATGATACTGATTGCTCCAGACTGGCCAAGACAGCACTGGTACCCACTCCTGAGGAACCTAACACATACTCCTCCCTGGCTTCTACCTCTAATGCCTCTTCTGCTGACTCAGCACAGCTACAAAACTCTTCACAGTAAGCTGAAAACACTCAGTCTCGCTGCATGGAAAATTCCTTAATACCACAACAGATCCTACTCCCCAAAGAGGTGCAGGACATCATTCTGGAGGCCAGAAGGCCATCAGTTAGAAAGGTCTACTCCGCAAAATGGAAACGGTTTTGCTGCTGGAATGAGAAAAAAGGCCAGGATCCTAGAAAACTAAATTTGCCTCAGGTATTACAGTATCTAGCTGAGCTGCTGAACAGTGGGCTTTCATTTTCCTCCATAAAATCCATGCCTCAGCCATTTCTGCAGAATTCAACATGGATCCACCATTATTCTCTCACCCACTTTTAAGACAGTTCCTCAAAGGGGCTAAGAATATAAGACCACCAAGGAAACAACCAGTGCCAGCCTGGGATCTTAATTACATTCTAGAAAAATTAACATTGCCTCCCTTTGAACCAGCTGCCTCAACAGATTTGCAATATTTGTCCTGGAAAACAGCTTTCCTTCTGGCCATTACCTCAGCTCGTAGGGTTTCAGAGCTACAAGCCCTCATGGCTGTGCAGCCCTTTCTCATCTTCCATCAGGACAGGGTTTCCCTTCGAACCAATCCATCATTTATGCCTAAAGTGGTATCCAGGGTAGCTTTGAATCAAGCCATACACTTACCTACCTTTTACCCCAATCCTCAAAACAAAGGGGAAAGGCTGCTACATTCCTTAGACATCCATAGGCAGCTACGTTATTATTTGGACAGAACAAAGCCTTTCAGGAAATCAGAACAGCTTTTTGTGTCCTATGCTGTAGGAGCTCAAGGGAAGCCTGTTACCAAACAGACAATTTCAAAATGGATAGGCCACTGCATACGATTTTGTTACTCCTATCATGGGAAATCTGTCCCTACAGGCATCAGATCCCACTCCACCAGGGCCACAGCTACCTCTACAGCCTTCCTCAGAGGAGTTCCTACCAAAGATATTTTGGAGGCAGCCACTTGTTCTGTGCATACCTTCACCAAACACTACCACCTGCCTTTATATTCCAAAACTAGAGCAGGCTTTGCCACTGCTGTATTGCAGGGCATTCTGGCTCATCCCAGTTCCACCTAGTGCCTACCACCCTGTGCGTAGCTTTGGAATTCTACCCATATGTGATTACTGCAGCTGTATGCACGATGAACATAGTACAGTTTTGTACCTACCATAAATGTAGATGTTCGAGTGCTAATACAGCTGCAGTACAGGTTTCCCTCCCTCCTTCCCCTCTTGGTAAAGGACTAGTGGCTAACACCTCCTCTTACAACCTAATTTGGGTTATCCTCCCATGGTGTATTTGCTTGCAACTACTGTTTCTGATTACATTGCATTGCTTGAATATATTTTTATATATAATTTATGTATTGCCTTCCTTCTGGGGGCACCTGACATCTGGGGCAAGAAAAGACTGAAGAATATGGCGTCGGCTGTGTCTTATATACCCCTGTCGCACTGATGTCAGGAAAGAAAGCGACAGCAACCGACGCCGGACCAAGACTTTGGAATTCGGCCGACTGAGGGACCGCCTGATGGCAGAGAACCCATATGTGATTACTGCAGCTGTATTAGCAGTCGAACATCTACATTTATGGTACGTACAAAACTGCACTTTTTTCATATTCTTGTTCTAAGTCTGGCAGAAAGAATATTGTCTGAAGAGTTGGTAGTCTTGGGGGCATGATTCTTCTCTGCTATCCTCTTTCAACAACATAATGGTGGGAACTGTTCCATGCCTAAAACATTCTCCCATCATAGGGACCAATTTTACTGTTTAACAATTCGGACTCAACCACCGACTGGTCTTCAGTTATGTCCCCTAGGTTGTTAACATGTTTTTTGCTTGAATAATTTGGTTTAGGGAAACCATTCACTCTTGCGTAGTCTTTCTCATTTTTTTGACAATTTGCCTATTTTCTTAGCCTTGACTTTGTCAATGATAGAATTAATATAGTCACAAATCTGGTTATAATCATGGACCTTAACTTCAAATAGTGAATAATTTTTAGTGATGAATCTAACTTACTGAAGTTACTAAGCAACCTACCCATACGTTTTTCATTGTATCATATTAATACATGATGAAGTCATTGATAACAAGGTGGACAAAAGCACTTAACTTGTTAATAAATTCTGCACTTTTTATGCTGACTTCATGTTTTAACTAATTATCTTGTGGATGTGGGCATAGGTTGCACCTTGCGTGTGTTTGGCTATTTAGCGATGTTCCTTTTCTAATTCCTTCCTGCAAATTCCTTTATTTCTTCCCCCTGCTTGCCCCCCATTTCACCACTTTCCTATGTACCCCATTTTCACACCTTTAATCTGGTCAAAAAATAGAATCACACACCACACACACAAATAATAAATCTCTAATAATGGCCTTTGCCATTTGTCCTCAGCATTTTCGAGGAGCTTGGCATCGTGCACTAATGCAACAGTAAACGGATCGTCATGTCCTATGGCATGGTGTGTTTATTTCAGTGTAATGCTGCTTAAACCTATGTGAAGGCTGCCAGCCCAGCTAGCTGGAATTTTATAAGTAATTCTATGTCATTTGTGAATAGTAATATGATTTGTGTGCTTGCCCTACACATGTAAGAAAACTAAATGTTATGTGTGTATTAAACTGCTGGTACAGAAGTGTGTGTGTTAAACTGTATGCTATGTGCTGAGTTTCAAGAATGTAACCACAGTGTACCCTACTGGAAAATAACAGAGTTAACTTGCAAACTCTAAGAAAATAAGTGAATTGTTTATGATGGTGTTTATCTCAGCTAGGAGACAGAATGTCTGCAGCTAGAATTTCTTTCTATTCTCTGGAAACAGAAATAATCACAGGTTTCAAAGGTAAAAGTGTTATGACTTCCAGTTCCAGGCAAGTTTCTAAGAGATAAATATTTTTGACACAGAGGTGCTAAATTTTAAGTTTCTGTTAGCCTGGGAACTGAAGGCAGAGGTCAAAAGGAATGATGTCATTTGAGATAATCCAGCAGAAATGTTTGATAGTAATTTAAGAACCATTTCTCTGAGAAATTCTGTGCATTTTGTATTGGTCTTGGACCTAGAAACATCCTGTCATCAGCACTTCTCATCTACATTTGCTTTGCTCTGTAAGTAAGTCATTTAGGGCATAGTATCTCTTAGATATAGATAGGAATACAGTAAAGATTAGTTTAGATGTTTTCTGTATTTATGTGAGACTGTCCTGCAATGTTGTTTTAAATTATTTCCTGTGATTCTGAACTCTGTTGTCACTGTGTTGAGTTATTGAGTATTGCCTTGTGCTTTTATTATTTATTATTAAATATATTTAAACATTTAATTGTGGCTGGTTTGTTTAGAGATATTTAAGCTCTTAGAGTACTTGCATATGCATTTGGTGAAACTATACAATCTACTCTTAAATAGTCTTGCTGTTGGTCACACTTACCATTTGGATAATAGTAACATTACACAGTAGAATTGGTCACACTTTGGGAAGGGCCTTATAGTAGCTGAGAAGTAAGGGTGGTTGGTGGCTGTAATTGCTACCTTATTGTCTGGGCAGAAGGGGGCATAGCTAGTTACTCTGTGCCTGCCTTCCTCAGGAGTGTTTGTGTATTTGTATATAAATCAAATCTGAAAGTGTGTGTGTGTGTGTGCCAGCTACTTGGGCAGGGACACTAAGAACTGTTTGGACATAGAGGGTGCTAGAGGTTTTGGCTTGACCACTCGGCTGAGATCTTAACCCTATAGCTGTGCCAGTGGGGAGTCTTATTGGGGATCTGGAGAGATAGGGAGAATCCAGTCCCAGACTGACTGTGATGTCTGTGTGCTCTTAAGGGAAATTGTACTTTACTGTGTGTGTACTTATCATCCTCCCAATGTGCACATCCCTCACTGGTGTTCGTGGTGAGGATTAAGTATCCTTGATTACTGGGTCAGGAAAGGGGCATCACATATTAATTGTTTGGTAGTGGTGGGATAGCCGCATCACATATTAATTGGGTGATAGTGGTTAGTTAGCCATATCACGTATTAATTGGCTTGTAGTGGTCCGGCTATTGAATTCCCGTAGCTTGTGTACAGTGATTACTGAAGGTGTTTGTACTCTTAATCAACCATTTAGAGAAGATTGAGAGTTCATATCACAATTGTTTTATTTTTTTTGTTAGCTTAATTAGTCAGTGAGAGCAAGAAAGCATGTCAAGAGAGGAGTATGGCAAGCTGACAAGGAGCCAGTTGGCTGAGATGAGCCAGGCTAAAGGACTGGTGCATGCCAACCTGACTAAAGTGGACATGATTGCAGCTTTAGTCACAGCTGCATCAGAAAATAGCAACCAGGAGGACAAACAGATTAGCCATGGAGATGTACATCTCTCAGAAAATGGACAGCTCAACCTTTCCACAGAGGACTTAAAAATCCATCTGGAGTTAAAGAGACTTGAGTTGGAGGTCAAGCATTTGGAAATAGAAGCAGTAGAGAGACTGAGGCATTTAGAGACTGAGGAAAATGAGAAACTGCAACATGAGGAAAATGAGAGACTGTAACATGAGGAAAATGAGAGACTGTGATGCCTGGATACTGAGGAGAAGGAGAGGCAGAGGCAACATGAAAAAGAGATGCTGACTCTTTGCCAGAGTCATGGAGGTAATGGGGAAGGGAGTAACCGAACCCTAAAAGCAACAGAGGTCAGTAAATTTCTTCCACAATTTACAGAGGGGGGATCATTTTGATAGTTTCATTCATATGTTTGAGAGGGTATGTAAACAGTATGATGTTGACCAAGGGCTCAGGGTACGAGTCCTGATCCCCTTACTCCATGGTAAGGCTGTAACTGTTCTTTCCAAACTGTCTCATAATGACTGCTTAAATTATAACATTGTAAAGAATTGTTTGCTAGAAGTTTTTAGGTTAACACCTGAAGCTTATAGGAAAAAGTTTCATGAGCATAGAAGCAATGCAGATGAAAGTGTGTGTGAATATGTTGCTGAACTAAATACTTATTTTCATAGGTGGGTGAGTGGATGTCAGGTCACCATTTTTGAAGGACTGGTAGATCTTTTGGCAAGGGAACAAGCCCTTAGCACTTTGCCTGAGGACATGAGAATCTGGTTAGCTGATTGACAATGCCTTACTGTAGATGAGTTGGGGAAGAAGGGAGACCTATACCTAGCAAGTAGGGCATCATTGTACAGGAAAGGGACACCCCATGCTGCTCATGGGTCTAATGGCACCCATGGTGGGCAGCTCAGACTGCCCCAACAGAATCTGCCAGTAGCAGGAGGCACCACTAGTCCAGGAACACATCCAGGACCTAGGGTTAAATGTTTTAAATGCAACCACTGGGGCCATGTAGTATATAGATGTCCACAGAGTCAGGGTGGGGAACAAAAGGTGGGAGAGCCAGTAAGTGGGAATGACAAAATGCCAACAGTAGGTTGTCTTGAGACAACAAGGGTACCAAACTACCACAAGAGGTTATATCCTGTCTTAGTGAATGGGAAAGAGACCATTGCTAAGAGAGACACAGCCTCTGACCTAACCATTGTGAAGCCTGCAATGGTTACAGAGGGGCACTACTTGCTTGGGCAGTGTACTCCAGTCAGAGCTTTAGGAGGAACCCCATTCCAAATGCCTTTGGCTAGGGCTCACCTTGACTGGGAGGGTGGAAAAGGAAGCCAGCAAGTAGGTGTGTTTGAGGATATCCCTGCAGATGTCCTGATAGGAAATGATTTTGTTATTGCAGTACCATGTGTTCATGCAGTTAGACGCAGTCAGGCTTGGAGACAAGCGTGTGGGTCTGGTAGCCTGGAGGAGACCCAGACAAACTGCACACTTGCAGCCAGGACTGGTGAGGTGGTTACTTCAGGGAAGGAGCTACCCTGTAGCAGTGAGGCTGAAGGTGAGTGACAGCTGCTTGTGTGTACTGATGTTCCCTTGGACAGAATGACTGCAAGGGCAGAGGTGAGTAGTAGTACCCAGGCTGACAGTGAGGCACTGCTGTCAGAAGATACCAGACTTCCTGTGGAAGGGGAACTGGGAAGGGTTACAAAGAGAGAGTTGAGACAGGCTCAGCTCTCAGACCCTACATTACAATGCGTGAGTGAGGTAGCTAGTGAGAGACCTGATTCTCAAGGGAAGGGGAAATCTGTATAATGGGACAAAGGATTACTGTATAGTGAGTGGACCCCTGAGGGAGGGCTAGAGGGTGAGAGAATACAGCAGTTGGTAGTGCCCAGAGCCTACCATCTGCCACTTCTAGCCATAGCCCATGATATTCCCTTTGCAGGTCATATGGGCATAAAACATACCAAGAAATGTATTATGCAGAGCTTGTATTGGCCTGGGATTTCCAGAGAGGTAACAGGGTACTGCATGACCTGTGAGTAGTGCCAAAAGGTATGCAAGGCAGGAGACAAGGTGAAAGCTCCTTTGATGCCTTTGCCTGTGATAGAGGAGCCACTTCAGGGGGTAGCTATGGATTTTGTGGGGCATCTGAGTACCCCAAGTTCCACAGGGAAAAAGTATATCCTAGTGGTAGTAGATTATTCTACTAGATACCCTGAAGCAGTGGCTCTGTCCTCCATTGAGGCAGAAAAGGTGACAAATGCTTTGTTAGAGATTTTCAGCAGAGTAGGTTTCCAAAAAGAAATATCGACTGACAGAGGTGCCAATTTCATGTCAGACCTACTGACTTGTCTGTGAATACTGTGGAGTGAAGCACCTAAAGACCACTCCCTACCATCCACAGAATAATGGTCTTGTTGAGAGGTTAATCTCTACACTCAAGATGATGCTACAGGCATTTGCAGATCAGTTTAAGAGGGATTGGGAGAAATATTTGCCCCATCTGTTGTTTGCTTACAGAGAGGTTTCCCAGGAATCCACATGTTTTTCACCCTTTGAGTTGTTGTATGGGCATAAGGTGAGGGGACCTCTAGATTTAATTTGAGATGAGTGGGAGGGTGAGTGTGAATCTCACAAGGAGTCTGCTGTGACATATGTCCTAAACCTCAGGATAAGGCTCAGGGAACTCATCGGGCTTGGCACATGAGAACCTGTCAGAAGCCCGACAGCAGAAAAAGGTGTGGCATGACAGGAATGCTCGAGCTAGAGAGTATGCTACAGGGCAGCAGATAATGGTTTTCATTCCTGTCAGACACAAAAAGCTGCAGGTAACATGGGAGGGACCCTACAAGGTGGTAAGGAAGGTCAGTGATGTTAACTACATGGTAGAATAGATAGGCAGGAGGCAGGGGCATCACATATTAAATTGTACCCTGTTTACATGATGAAACCTTACCATGATAGGGAGGCCCTTGTCCTGAGTATGTGCAGTGGATTGCAGGAGGAGTCTGAGGGGGATCTGGTGACTGATCTCCTCAATCAGACTCGGACTGACACTTCAGTGGAAGGGGTAGCAATGTCCCAGCAACTATCTGCTACCCAGGTTAGAGAAATCCGGGCAGTGTTACAGAAGTTTGGAGCCATGCTCACTGGGAAACCAGGGTGCACCCACCTGATGCAGCACCATGTAGATACAGGACCACAAAGGCCTATTAAGCAGGCTCCTTATAGGGTGCATGAGAGAGTCAAACAGACTCTGAGGGAGGACATACAGGAAATGTTGGAACTAGGGGTAATTCAGGGTTCAGCAGTCCCTGGGCCTCTCCAATGGTGCTGGTACCAAAGAAGGATGACAACACCAGGTTCTGTGTGGACTACAGGAAATTAAATAGTCATACAGAGTCAGATTCTTACCACATGCCTAGGACAGATGAAGACCTAGAGCAGCTGGGTGGGGCTAAGTATCTTACCATCATTGATCTTACCAAGGGTTACTGGCAGGTGCCCTTGACTCCCATTGCTAGAGAGAGGTCAGCCTTTGTGACTTTTGGCTTGTATGAGTTTGCAAAGATGCCCTTTGGGATGAAAAATGCTCCAGCAACTTTCCAGAGGCTGGTAGATCCTATCCTAGCCGAAGAGTTTGCTCTTGCTTACCTAGATAATATTGCCATCTACAGCCATTCCTGGCAAGAACACCTTCAGCATGTCAGGGAGGTGCTGGGCAGACTACAGAGTGAAGGGTTGACCATTAAGCCCAGCAAATGTCAGGTGGGTACGGCAGAGGTCTCCTACCTGGGACATAGAGTGGAAAGTCATAAGATCAGACAAGAAGTGGCCAAAATGGAAGCCATTCAGGCATGGCCTGCACCTGTTACCAAAAAGCAGTTGAGGACATTTTTAGAGACAGCAGGGTACTGCAGAAAGTTTGTCCCCAGTTATAGTACCATAACTGCTCCCCTCAGACCTGACAAGGAAAAACAGGCCAGATAATGTAGTGTGGACTCCAGCATGTGAGCAGGCATTCCAGAAGCTTAAAGGAGCTTTGGGAGGACCCCCTGTCTTAACCAGTCCAGATTGCAGCAAAGCATTTGTTGTGCAGGTGGCTGCTTCAAACCATGGGGTGGAGGCCGTACTTAGCCAGATTTCTTCAGAAGGAGAAGAGCACTAAGTCCTTTATCTCAGTTATAGGCTGCAACCCAGGGAGGAATGCTATGCAGCTGTAGAAAAGGAATATCTAGCCATAGTGTGGGGACTGCAGAAACTTCAGCTTTATCTGTATGAAAGGAAATTCACTGTAGTTACCGACCACAATCCCTTAATATGGCTACTTCAAGCCAGCCAGCAAAATGCCAAATTAGTAAGGTGGAGCCTAGGGTTGCAAGCATATGATATGACAATGCAGCACCGCAATGGGGTTAGAAATGCCAATGCAGATGGGCTGTCAAGACAGAGAATGGGGTAAAGTATTCCCAGATAGGCTGAACCCTCTTAAGCAACATTTCTCAAGGGGCACTTGAAAAACTAGCTTGAGTTTTCGGGGGGGGGGGTTGTGAATGCTGCGAGCCCAGCTTGCTGGGATTTTGTAAATAATTCTATGACATTTGTGAATAGTAATATGATTTGTATGCTTGTCCTACAAATGTAAGAAAACTATGTGTTATGTGTGTATTAAACTGCTGGTGCAGAAGTGTGTGTGTTAAACTGTATGTTATGTGCTGAGCCTCAAGAATGTAACACAGTGTACTCTACTGGAAAAGAACAGAGTTAACTTGCAAACTCTAAGAAAATAAGTGAATTGTTTATGATGGTGTTTATCTCAGCTAGGAGACAGAACATCTGCAGCTAGAAATTCTTTCTATTGTCTGGAAACAGAAATAATTACAGGTTTCAGAGGTAAAAGTGTGCAACTGTTTTATGACTTCCAGTTCCAGGCAGTGTGCCAGTGGGGAGTCTTATTGGGGATCTGGAGATAGAGGGAGAAACCAGCCTCAGACTGACTGTGATCTCTGTGTGCTCTTAAGAAAATTGTACTTTACTGTGTGTGTGCTTATCATCCTCCCAGTGTGCAGGCCCCTCATTGGTGTTAGTGGGGAGGATTGAGGCTCCTTATTTACTGGGCCAGTGCAGGGGCATCACAACCCACTGCACTGAAGGAACACAAAGTCACATGAGAATAAAGGCACTAATATGACATATTTACTTTAACATTTATTTAGACTGTTGTATATATAAAAATGAAAATCCAAATGTGTACTTTTGACATAAATCAATTGACTAATGTTCATTTTTACAGTGCTTCATTGTGTTCATTGCCTCTCACATTTACAAGAATTTTCACATTTAATTATGTAATGCTATCCTGACAACATGTGTAAAAAAATTCTATGTTATATAATGATAAGGCAAAAGCATACTTCAGAGATGGTGCAATTATTAAATAATATGTTCTGCAGATGGGAACAAAATAGTTAGATGTGGGGTAACTTACCACAGCAGCCACATTGTGTGTGTTTGCATAGTCAGAGGAACATGAGTCTGTATCCTACTGTTATCAATCCAGCCCCATGCAGAACAAATATTTTGCCAGTCATACATGCGTACACATCCATTTCTTACAGACCTCCCAACATATTCACCCAAACATACAGTGATGATGTCATCCATTATAAATTGCCCAGCAGCAGAGTAAAAGTCAAACTCGTGCTATGGTGCTTGAGTTAAGTACTGTGTTGTGTAGATAATTAGATAGGGGTTCCAGTCTCACTGCAGTCAACTGGTGTGTGTGTGCAATCAATATGGTGCCAGTTTTAGAATGGCATCTGAGTCCACATCTATGTCACACACTCCTCCAAACATCTTGTAACATACACTAATGATGTCATCCTATATAAAGTGCACTCTGGCAGTATTCAAGTCAAATTTGTGTTGTGGCAGTAAGGTTAAGTACTGTGCTCTCCATCCTCTATAACTAAAGAGTTAGGGGTTCTAATCTGACAGCAGGCAACTTGAGTGTGTATATGTTCAAATAATATTTTTGAGACAATTTTACATCGAGATGCGACTCCACGTCCATGTCAGACACTCCTCCCAACATGTTCATATGCCATAAAGTGTAAAAGTGGCAGTGCTAAAGTCATACATGTGCAGTGGTGCTAGTGTTACATTGTAAGGAACTCGGTTTCTATATCTACACAGGTGTAATGGTCAAATCAGACCTAGTCTACTGGTGTGTGTGTGTGTGTGTGTGTGTGTGTGTGTGTGTGTGTGTGTGTGTGTGTGTGTGTGTGTGTGTGTGTGTGTGTGTGTGTGTGGTTGTTGGTACAGTACAGTCATTATATGGTATTTTGAATTGCTTTTCATTTCACTGCCACTTAGAACAGCATTCAATGTAGCCCCATGCATCCAACATTCCCTTCTTCCTTCTAGACACATGACAACCTTCCTGCAGAGGAGTAGAGGATGTCCTCTTGTCAAAGATGCAGACACACATCATGAAGCAGAGCCCTTCCATGAGCCTCTGAAAGCTGTCTGCAAACCACTGGATGTGTGATTGCTGATACTGTTGTGGTGTGGTTCACATGTCACATATGGATTGAGGCAGTATGTAATGCAATGAAAACAAATACACACATACGCACATAGTCTTAATATCTTCCATCATACAGATATAAGGAATTATGTTTAAATGGTATAATAATGGCTAGGATTTTATGTGATGTTGTCCATTAGCTTAATGTTTTATGACCCTATGAATATTTCACATGTCACTGTTGCTGGTACTGACATATGCTATGTTGAGTTTTGGATGTACGGTAGGCCTACAAGAGGGTATTACAAACTGTGATGTGAAGTAATGTATCGATGGCTGCTGCTGACATTTGATTACATGTCTCTTCCATAATAGCTATAGTAACATGCCTCTTGAGAACTGTTGACATGGGATGATACTATGCATATTGTTGGCTTAGTAAGGCATGTGTCTTTGTAGTGGAGCAGATCAACATTCTACGCAGTTCTCATTCAACCATCACAGTGACAGCTGCAGTATGGCACATGCATGCTTATATATATATATATACCTACCATCATTAAATGCTCTGTGACATACATCATTATAAATTTATACTGATTACATGGCCACATAAGTGTTGTTTCATCCACATGTTGTAATGTGGTGATGTACACAAAAATATCACAAGTTTTGATTCAGCTGCAACCTTGTGGAATTTATTGTCTGCACAATTTTGTTGCTACTTTGAAGGATTACTGAGGTGGTCGTCAGCACCATTGTGTGACTAACAACATTTGTGTCAGTAACTGTTCTGCATGAGCCATAAGCAACTCACTTGTAATGTGTCCTTGTATGGTATCAGCCCGCTCAAACACAGCTTTCCAATGAAAAAACACATAGACATATGTTATGCAATTGTCTAATTATGTGACATTGGTGGAGTTGTACGACTGCATGAGCAGTACCACTGTATGGCATATGATGTATAACCAAGGTTGTATTTTGAGCTGTTGTCACAAGTCATTTATTTAAACAAATGTGAAATGTTAAGGGAAATACACAACTAAGCACAAAGTTGTTTGTGGATAGCCGTACCAGAGAAAATAGACAATCTGCTAGCTGACAGTTTGTCTCGCACATCACCTCCATGTCCCCATTGGCCATTCTCAGGAGAACAGCTCATATGTGCACTCTGTAAGGCTAAAAGCACAGTATCAATGGGTCCAGACAACATCCCAGGTTGCCAATACCATGACACAGTTGTATTCCTCCTTAAACACAACCTCCAAGCAGCCTATGTTCTTGCAGCAACACCAATCTGTCTGAACAAGGGGGTACCATCACTTCATACAGGGACTTATAGACCCCTAATGCTGACTCTCCTCATCTGTGAGGCAGACCAACAACTCATCATGGATCTTATCAAAAAGGGCACAGGTAATCTCATGACTATGTAACAAACCCACTTTTGCTTTATTAAGGCTACATCATGTCTGCTAAATCTGGTTCACGTCTTCAAGAAAGTCACCAAGGGTGTGCATGAGGAAAAGATTATCATCCCTCATAACTAGATCTGGCCAAGACATTTGACAGAGAAATTAGCTCAAGTGGGCATAAGCACCTATGTAACCAAGTGGGTATACAAATGGATCACAGACAGCACACATAATATCAAAGTGTTTAAAGTCACCTCTAGCTAGAGTCCAGTGACCAGATGCATCTCTCAGGGTTCTGTACTAGGTATTTTCCTGTTCAGGATTTAAGTTTCATAAGTCAAGACAAACTTAAACATCCTTTGTCTAACCAGCTTTGTGGATGACTGCATATTGTGGACAATCATTGTATCCAAGAATGCCATTGATACACTGCAGAAAAGTATTAACATCCCCAAATGATTATTGTTAGAGCCATAGAGACGCACTAGATGAACAAAAGCATGATTAATTCCTTTTTGAAGGCAAATACACAAGCCAATTACAATATAGACACCACACCTCTATGAACAGACCAAGTGATACATAACCTGGATGCTCATGTAGATAGTCAGTGGAACTTCCACCAGCACGTAACCACAATGCTGACAAATCCCATATATGTAGCACAACTCCTGAGTATGGGCAGGCCATTCACATCAAGGGACAAACAACTCCTGAGTATGGGCAGGCCATTCACATCAAGGGACATTATAGTCTCATTGTTCTCAGCCCTCATCACACCAATAATTGAGTACAATGCAACTTTTTGCATGCACCTCACCACACATCTTCTAAGGATGATTTACTCAAGTGTATCACCTTTGCCACAGTGAGCTTCCACACATCTTTTTGTTCATACATAAGTATTCTGTGTGATGTATAACCATTAAGAGTTGACAGTGCAGACATCCCTTCATGGTGTTATACAAGATGCATGTGTGATACATCTTTCTGTGATGCACCCTGTGAATACACAGCCCATTGACAACATTAATGGGATGGGTTACATTCTTGCAAGTGTGGATTGTGGCATATATGTGTTGTGCAGACCTCTCAACTAGCCATAATTGCTCATAATTTAAGCTACAGTTATAACAGTGTCCATCTTAACACCTCCAAAAAGTGGCCATTGTTGAGGAAGGTGTGCTTGATTCCCCTTATAGATTATTGACAAATCACTGCAGTTGTACAGGTGTAGTTATGCAGAATATGTATAGTAACAATCACATACTTTGTCAATGACACAGCTTAATGGTGTTATTATTCTGATATTGTCCATGATTGTGCGTGCTTTTGTCTTCTGATGTCCATGAGCCTGTTGCTATGTGTCCCAATTGGTTGAGACCCTTGCTGACATTACATTCATATTCAAACATCTAATTTTACACATCTTCACAATGTGCACATATCCCATATTATATATACTGTCCTTGATAAATGTCCTCTCCAGCGATAATATCAGGGTGCTTATATCGCAACCAGTCATCTCCACTGATATGTGACCTTGTCTGACAGTCACATAATATGCAATAACTGTGTGATAGTATGAATTTACCTACACAGGAGGTGTAAACAACAGTATGTACTGTAATATGTGCATATGTGATCACTGTTCTTGCTACAACTGTCTTGTCTTTGGGGTGTACATGCAGTGACATGCCCTTATCTGTTGTATATTACTATGTTTCACTTGTCCTCTTCCCCTTTCTTCTTTCCTACCATTCATGTTTGTGGCCATTTTCAATATAAACCTCCCCAAAGTTGTGTATTTATAATGTAGTCTATGTACTCTTGATGATCCCCACCAAACCTGTATTTCAGTATTCCAAAAATGTGTTTGTACTGTACTTTGCACTGACTACACTGTTTTATAATATGTTAGTACTGCAGTCATTGCCTTAATTTTAGCCATTGTAGCCATTGCGGCTGTCTGCACAATCTCACAGAACTAGTTTGCCTGTAGGTAAACTTGTCTGCATGTCTGAATGTGTTTGTGTTGCTTTACATGGTTTTCTGCCCAACAACACTGTTGCTGTCCATGAAAGCTCACTTGTAGCCATGTAAATATGATGTGGGGTATGCATATGCAATTAGCACTCCTGCTCATCGTGCAAACATGTAAACTCTGTGTAGGCTTTACACTAATCCTACACGGAGTTTATTGAATCCTTGGGCATATCTTTAGGACATACTTTCAAAAGGAGGCATATTGAAGGGATTTTATTATGTTAGATAAAAAATGGGTCAAGCTGAATGCTGATGATGTAAGAGCAGGATCACTGTTGGTGCTCTGTAAGAGGTAGGCCTCAGATTACAGTACTGGAATGTAATTAGGCTTCTGCGGTTAGTCTCAGAGTTAAGCTTCAGAAATCAGGAAAAGAGAAAGTCTCAGACCTGGAATAGGACTAATATTTGGGAAAATGTAACAGCCAGTGTAGTTCACCATAAGAAAAGAAAAAGTAAACCACTCAGTTAAGTTTGGAGTAAACGTGGCAGTCAAGTCCAAAACAGTAACAAAAACTTTTCCCAAACATGGCTTTAAATCACTATATATAGAAGTAACTTTATTAAAACAGAAGGTAAGTGCTTTCGCAGAGTAACCTCTGCTTCATTAGACCATGACAGAACACAACCCCCCGGATTCACGAAACCTACGTGTAATACTAAATAAGTCTTACTCGGAGGCTGCAGTTAAATGGTATGATGTCAGCGTGCCATGAATATTCATGAGGGCATGCTGACTCTACCCCAAGTCTAACACGGACCATGCAGGCAAGCAGGCAAGTGTCCGACTGCCGAGCAGTCTAAAGGTCCACGCCCCTGCAAGTGTGTGAAATGCAAAATGTCAACACACAAGAGTGAGTCCACTCAAATGTTCATGTACCCAACACCACACTCCCTGACATTGTAAACCCCCAGCACAGTTATAAAAAGTAAAACATTAACTTTTTTTTCTAATTCCCAATATAGCTGCCCGTATTTGCGCGTGTGTGCGCAGGTGTGCCCATTGCTTAGCTGCAGTTAGCAATCTCGACATGGAAGAGCATAATAAGGAATGTGTATGCAAATTATGCCAAATAGTTATAGTGCAGTGGTAGAGCGTTCGCACAAAGATGAGGCATTCATGGTTCGAGTCCCACCACTCCCCTTCCTATTTTATGTTAAAAATGAGTATATGAAATAATTCCTGACATATATGATTAAACTTTTACTAAAAAGCATTGAAATGGCCTATGTATCAGTGAACAAAATGTAAATTTATAAAGGAACCTGATATATAATTGTCCACAGTTAAGCAACGCTTTTCCCAGCGCAATGTAGTTTCCCGTAGTTAAGCAGCACTTTACCCAGCGCAATGTAGTTGCCCATAGCTAAATAGCACTTTACCCAGTGCAATCGGTTTGAGCAGAGGTGCGCGCCGCTCCAACCAGCGCACTGTCGAGCAACGTGGAGCAACGAAGAGCAAAGTTGCTTAAACACAGCCACACCCCCTAACCTGTCTGGACAGTAGTAAAATAAAAAGTAATGACAAGATTTGAACCCAGTACACTGTGCACCATAATCAAAGTACTGAACCACTAAGCCACGACAGCTTAGGATAAATAGCCACTGTTAACGTACATATACTTATAAATGTTAGATTAACCATTGCTAAGCAGGTCTACAGTCAGCCGAGAATTTTCAAAAATGGCCAATCACAAAAAAGTGCGTGAAATTTGGCATATTTAAGCTCCATAGGCGGGAATACTCGCCATAACTGATTGTAGCTCCCATCTGCAGTTAGAATGTCTGGTGCTGGAGAGGGTACTCACTTTAGAGCACAACGCTGGGGCATCAATGAGTCAAAATACATGGTTTGGCTCCTAGTCCATCATCATGAGACTCGACTCCTGCAGGCCCAGTTCCAAGGGACGGAGTATAAGGCAGAGGCTTGGAACCGGTTGGCTCATGAACTCACTAGTGCCACAGGCGTCCCTCGGACTGGTGAGCAGGTCTGTCAGCACCATGCAGACCTGAAGAGATGGAAGCAGGATCTTCTGAACCAATGGATCCAGGAGGCCCGTCATATGCATGATGCCCCACTACTAAGTAGGTAGCCATGGAATGCAGTATGAAGGACATGCTAATATAGTCTAAATAATGGATAGGTATGTCTCAATATCCCTTCATTTACTTCACAGCTGTAGCTGAATCAGCAAGCCTATGCAGATAAGCTGCTAAGGCTGTGCCACCAGGCAGGTTAGTAATTATTCTGCATGTATTGTTATATGATATATGTAAGGGAGCATGACAAAAGTGTTGTAGCCCAATAATACAGCAATAAAATGCCTTGAATAAATCCTCTGCATGTACTGTTATATAACATAAGTCAGAGAGTCAGAACTAGAGTGTACTAACCCAGCAATAAAGGTAAAATAAGTCTGGAATACTATCTCTGCATGTACTGTCATAACATATAAGTGAGCAGGCCTGTAAAAGAGTGTTGTAACCTATCAATAAAGGAATAATATGTCTTGAATATGTCTTCCGTATGCACTGTAATGTCAAGTAAAGGAGAGAGCCTGTAGAAAAGAGTGTTCAATGTAATTAATAAAGGTATAATACTTGGAGTGTGTCTGTGTCACTTACTTTGAAATGTTGTTGTACCCTTGCAATAAATAAATAGTACTGTTGTATTAGGTGCTGTCAACCCACAGTTGTGCAGTCCCATAAGAAGTGGATGAAGGAAGTGCCAGTAGCTGTGAAGCATATAACATTTATTCCCTGAATAAATCCTCTGCATGTACTGTTATATATCATAAGTCAGATAGCCAGGAATAGAGTGTAGTAACCCATTAATAAAGGTAAAATATGTCTGGAATACTATCTCTGCATGTACTGTCATATAAAATAAGTGAGGGAGCCTGAAAAAGAGTGTTGTAACCTATCAATAAAGGTATAATATGTCCTGAATAGGTCTACTGTATGCACTGTAATATCGAATAAAGGAGAGAGCCTGTAGAAAATAGTTTTAATGTGAGTAAGAAAGGTATAATACATGGAGTGTGTCTGTGTCAGTTACTTAGAAATGTTGTTGTACCCTTGCATTAAATAAATAGTACTGTTGTATTAAGCGCTGTCAACCCACAGTTGTGCAGTCTCATATAAAGTGGATGAAGGAAGTGCCAGTAGCTGTGAAGCATGTAACAGTCCTCAACAGTTGTTAAATGGCTGACATGCATAGGTAAATCTGGCACACGAGTAGCTTGTCAAGGTGATCCCCTGAAATGTGAGTGTGCTACATGAAATGTAGGGTTCAGTAGAAATCAAGTGAAAATGTCACGTGAACACATCCAAATATGCAAATACATAAATATATAAATAAAATACAAGTATGTAGCAGTAACATCTGCATCTTGGACAGTTACTATTTCAGATATAGGTCAGGTATACAATGAACTAGCCAAACCCATTACGCAATCTAATGCATGTTGCCTAGTGTAATAATACATGTAGGGTATATACACCTGCAGTCAATAGGAATGTAGTGTAGAGTTAAAGTACTAATAAGATGTTAATGGAGGTTTCTTTTTACACCCTACTCCATGTGCATAAACAATGCAATTCCACACCTCAATGGGTATGTCTAATCTCAAAACATTTGTTGGGACATATGTCCTATTGTTCTATAAAATCTGCATTTACTTTGATGCATGTCCCCTGTTAAAACACCACAATCTTGGTGGCCTGTTGCCACCAATCATCCCTGCATGCTGTTGTAATGTCCACTGTCGTTCAATATATGCATGTGTTATGCTTGCTGTTCAACTGTTGTAACCCTGGTGTGTTGGGTTAATGGGAATATTACTGCATGCTGTTACAACTAATTTGGAATGCTGTTGTCTATGTTGTAATTAAACACACCTAATCACAGAATGTATGGGAAGGCCGGTCCCAGCGGACCCACCTGTCCCTCCTCAGCTGGTGATTGCACCTGGCACCAGCAGGTCTGGTGCCCAGCCCGGGCTACCATCCTCCATTGGTCCTGTGCCACCTTCGGGTGGAAGCACTGCAGGGGATGGGGCTCATCCCCCCCTGCAAGCGTGGGCGGAGAAGGGCCACCTGTCACCCTCCGAAGGGTCTGGGTTGTGGTGTGTAGGGAGATCCAGTGTTTAGTCGCTGATCCCCTATGCCAGCTCGAGGCGAGAGTGGCGTGACTCACGGGTGAGCCTGCCCCTCCTACGCAGCCCCCAGCACAGCGACCCTCGGGTCTGTGAAGGTTCAGTGGTGACTGCCCATGGGTGGGGATCTCAGTCCCACTGTTACCATCTGTGGGCTCATGGGCTTGCAATTTCTAAACATCCGTCCCCATCAATTGTGTTCACCCACCACATGTGTCATACTCCGCCCCTGTATGCGTCTTGTTTGTCTTGTCTAACTCCCCAACCTACCTCCCCATATATACCTACTTCCTCTACCTCACTTTCCACTCTCACCTGAAAAAAAAAGGGCAATCTGTACCCACAAAAAAATTACGCCCCATACATAGCTGCCCATTTCGCACACGTCTGCTGGACATGTAAACTGATAATTACAATTGGCAGTACAACATACTTCGTTGTCCCCACCCCTCTCTCAGGGGTGGAAGGTTTCAAATTTCACTCCAAATTTGCAAAATATGCACAGCTGTTGCTGTTAAAGAAATGGGCAGCTATGGACCTTCCCTACACATGTCTTGCACATCCCGAGCTTGTTTCCCTACTGTCTTACCTCTTTGTGCCCCCTTTTTCACCACTTTCCTATCTCCCCATTTTCTTTTCTTTCAAAGAAATTAGCACGGGGGTTAGCGGGAGTAAGCACTTTTAAGCAGTAGTAAGCGGGTTTAAGCGAGTGTGCACATGTGTGCGCTTAGCTAAGCATTGCTAAGAGTTGCGCAAACCCACTTACAACTGCTTAAAAGTGCCTTAGTCAGTCTATGTCAGGGCCCTTGTTCTGCTCAGCAGCAAAATAAAATACCTCTGTCAGTCTCGAACCCCAGACCCTGGACACATTAGACTGCATGAAGTACCACTAAGCCACAGCAGATATACAATAAATTGGTGCTGCAAAAAATATATCATGCATTATAATGAATGAATGTAAAGGTAAAATAGGAAGGCCATAACACAAAGTTTGTTCTGTTGATCTTTACCAGAAATTGTTGTGGAATTGCATTACATGAGTGTGATGTGAGAAGCAGCCATTCAAGCAGCAAATAATGTTACAGAGGCACTTTACAACCCCCACACAGTATCATAGCAGGACAAACACTGGCATATCTGAGTAGGGCAGAGGCCATACCTCCTAACTGTGACAACTTTCCAGGGATGTCCCTGATTGTGAAACATATTTTAGCTGTGTTCCTCCGAATCACTCAGAAAAGTACTGACATCAGTCAGAAATGTGGGCTATTACACAATGAATACTGACAATAATAACAGTAGACCCCGCTTGTACTTCATGAAAGGAGTACTAATCCATATGCACTGCTTCACTGAAGTCTACACCTACTGTCCCTATTATGTGTAAGGTGTACTTCACTCTCAACTACCTATCCCTGACTCCATGCAAAGATGTATCTGAGTGTTCCATAGGCCTGGCAGAGACACAAACACACAGGCATATAAGCTATACTGCTGTCACACACTCTGCAAATAGCTTTGGTAGGACCTCCACAAGCATACCCTTATGTAGGAGTACAACACAGAAATACCAAAGGATGTAGCCATGTACTGGTAGCAACTGACTGTAACAATGCCATTGTACCAGTCCTGAAAACACCTTTGAGTTGCACAGACAACGAATGACAGTGTAACCTCTGGCTACCACCTGGATAGGTTCACAGTTGGGAACTATGCATATAGACCACCTGCCTTGATAAACTGACAGGTACACACCAATCCTGTAAGTCCAGTAAGATAATATTCACACATTAATACATTATGCTCTCTGTAGGTAAGCATTCCCCCCCACAATTAAAAGATACTTCTGTGTTTATGGTCTACCAAGTGTGTAAGTAGGCATACTCAGTACTGGAATTGTCCAGTTGTCCTACAAACCCTGTGCTAATGTCAACAATAAAAAACACAAACCCTGCAGAAGTGAGTACATTAATATTCACAGTATAAAAGTTCACAAACAGTTCATGTGCCAAAAGAATACGTCTCAGTAACTAAATCTGTATGGCAATTAATTATGTGAGTAGAAAAGAAACTACATAGTCACATAAATATTGTGTAAGCATTTGTAGTGGTGAGTAAAACTCTACACTGATAGCTCTGTACTGGAAGTGGCAACAGTCAGGTCTGAGTACAACATGTACATCACTGTCTACACCTCTAGCTTCATTTATAAGATGTATACGAACCATCTGACTTACACAGCAGTGTCCACAGCAAATAAGCATGGGCCCCACTCTGTAAATCTGAAAGGGCTATGCCTACATACCTTAGCAATTTATAGCATTGGGTTGTTATGACAGTGAGTCCTGCAATTACCACTCAGCAGTCTGTATGCATTTACCAAATGCTGGGCAACAATTGGTGCAGAGGGCATCACATGCACATGCGCAGATACCTATAAAAGCAGATTGTACTTGCTATTCCCACATGCAATCATTACATTGTATGTGTAAGCAACTGAACAGCTCATGCAGACAGTAGCATGTAAGAAAATACTTGATAATTAGGTAACAAATATATATATATATATATACCTAATTAAAACTAAAGTTATTAATTAAGAAAAAAAATAATAAGCACAAACTAAACATAAGTATCTTTACTTAATAAAAAAAAAACCTCTCAAAGCATACACAGATGGACCTGAAAGGGACATACAGGTATGTAACAGTTTGTAGTTACCGGCAAGTAGTAGATGTTTATGAGAAGTACTGTACATCCTCTGAAACATGCATATGTGGCAGCAGTAGGTATGTAGCTGTGTGCAGTGGGACATAACTGTGACATATGTAGCTCAGCATTGCATGTCAAACATCTGAACATGTTATCTATGGTCTGTACAGTACTGTGTTTAATGGCAGTTTGGGGGAGTAGTGCAAACACCTATATAAACTTGGATGTCACAGAGTAAGACATGCATGATAGTCGCATAATGTGTAGCTTAGCATTGGCAACTGCTGTAGCAGGCTAGTATAGTAATGTATCATTTGCAGCTATATAAACCCTTGTACTATTACTGTATGCACACATGTGACAACTGTCCATGTTGTAGCAAGGCCCAACAGGTCATCCGTGAGGTGTACGGACTTACAACAGTGTGGACCCTGTGTCTGTATGGCACACACATATGGCGAGATACATATGTGTCTGATTTATTAGCATATGAACATGTGCATAGAGCAAGGGACATACTGCAACTGTTTGTGAAGGGCGGACATTTATATGTTGGTGCAGGTTGTTATGTACATATTTATATGTAGGTTGTAGTGTGTGTCAAACAAGACAGCATACAGTGCTGGCATATGACATGTGTTGTTCAAACGCCATGGGTATGATTTGTTAGGTTTTTAGTCTTCCAGATAAGGGGTCCTGCTAAAGATACATGGGCTGAGAATACCTTCCATGCATTCTGTACAAGACTGTGCAATATCATTACATAACTGTATCCCTCTCAACCTTTGCATAATTGATATTCCCACCATGAAAGGTGGACTGTATATGTGCCGATATGCATATCTATGTGTACACCACTGGATCTTCATATGTATGCTCCAGCTCAATGTTGTACATGTATTGCCATCCCTGTTAAAAGCCCTGTACCCATGAACTACCACAGAGGTGGTAGTCTACTCAACACCGAAGGTGTGATAAGAGACTATGGGACACAGGTGGACAGTAGTGTCCCTTATGATAATCACAGTGCCACACTAGTCATGTAAACTGAGTACAGTCCACATGTCGTCAGTAAAGGTGTGTCATCCATGGAAACAGAGGTCAGTGTTCCACTCTACTCATCAGTCATAACACCCATCATAGAGTACAATGGCCCTGTTGGTATGTACCTCAGAAGACATCCACAGCAACTGTAGACGCCAGACACATACCTCACAAAGAGTATTACCAGACTCAAACAGATGCCCTATGCTGACTGTCTTACAAAACCACAGGTACACTGTGTCGCATACCACCTACCCAGAGGCTACCTCTGCCTAACATACAATGCTAGGCCAAACCCACAGGTGTTGGACATGCTCCATGTAAACAGATGGAACTCCATACAAGCTACACACTGTATTGATCTAAACCTTGTAAAGTCAAAAAGCAGAACATGCTTGAGTGGCACATTATCATCCCAGACACATACCATACTCTGGAACCAACTACCTATCAATAGCAAATGAAGGTCCTCATTAGCAGTTGCCGTGAATAATCATGATGATTGGATGTGAGATGGGAAACACAACCCGGTAATCACCTCTGTGGATCTGCATGACAGGGGCACATGAACCTACATTACATGGGTGTTGAAGGGCAGGGTAGCATATGGCTAGGCTTCCATAGGCCCTATGGATAAAAGCCTATCAGCTACCTAGGACCTGATACACACACGCATGTACCTATTGCATCACATGCTATGTGAGATTGACTGGGTGTGATGGAGAATTTGTAGGCGAATGTGTCAAAGTTGTGTATATGTGTGATAGCCTAGTGGGAAACTGTGTATACCATGGTATGTAGTGTTGTAGCTCTAATCCCATCAAAAGGTACATATGCTATTGCTAGGCAGGAAAAGCAGTTTGGCATACGGTGTGACATAGTCCCATGGTGTCGACTGGAGTGTCCCATTGTAGGCTAAAGCAGTACATGTATGCTTATTGATTGTTAACACTAGTGAATACAAATCACGTATGAACTGTAGTACTGCCTGAAGCTGTAGGCATCAACAGCACAATATGGTTTATATCCACATAGCTTGGTAACACTGTTTTGTTTATTGCCTGTAGTCCTCACACATTACATACCTCAGGCATGAGGTTTTGTAGGTGCTGACACACAGTACTGTATGGTACACAGGTAAATCTAATCTGGGTTGCCATACCTTTGTGTCTTGTAGGTATGTCTGATGTGTGTGTGGGTATGCCTGTAACATGGCTTCGGTGGTATTTGTGTCACAGGATATAAGTGCGTATCTAGCAACTTGTATAGTGTAGTACAGCAGTATGCTACCTATAGTGATGAATGTGCACATATGTTACTGAGGGGTTTGCTATCAACAATAAGTGTGGTGTACTGGTAGTACTGTAACCGTATTGTGCATTCATTTCAATGGATGACAAATGTCTGTATGCATTAGCATCATATACACCTCCTTTGGCTAAGTGGTACATTGTGTAACATACAGTGTGTCATGTACTGTTGTATAGTCTTACATACTGGTTCCACTTTGTTGCTGTGCAGAACATGGTTTGGTATATAGTATGTGCCAGGCACTGTCAGGCAGTTGTGGGCTGAGCAGTCATATGTGGTATTAAAAGTGTGTATCTACTGACAGCCAATAGGTTGCTATATATGGCATTTCATTGATGTCTGTACTTTAGAATGTTGAGTGTGCCACATGACTTGCTCACAATTGCTGTTTCATTGTCTTCCAGGGAAATGCCTCACAACAGGAAATCCGCATATTCCCCTGAGGAGGAGGAAGTAATATCAGAAGCCCTCATACACCATTACAACCTGCTGTTCTCCAGAACCTGCCAGGACCAGCATGGGCACACTGCACTGTGGCAGGATGTTGTCTGTTGGGTGAATGATGCAGGCTTGCATAACCGGACTTATGAGCAGGTACGCCATCAATGCAGTGATTTAATCAGACATGTTCAGCAGCATGCCTCTGATGTCCACAGACAACAACTTGCCACAGGTGGTGGTGCTGCAACACATCCCCCCTTCACCAGAGTGGAAGAGCTGCTCCTCAGCATGGTGGCTCCTGGCCAACTAGTACAACACACCTGTGTCATCATGGAGGCCGGAGTCACCCAGCACGGTGATACAGAGCATGAAGGTAACATGGCATATCTGTAGACCACTGTTATCTCAAGTGTTATATATAACATGCATTTATCAGATGTGTACTGTGTATGCAGAATATGTGGAGCCTGGTGTCATGCAATACTGATAATTTGGGACATTATCTGTATGCCTGTGACTGTCACCTCATGTACTACTGTAAAATTGCTAACTCACAGCAGCAATGCCATAGTTGTTGACACAGACAAACTGTCTCTTATCCTTGCAGGTCCTTCTGGTGTGATAGCAAGACAGCAGACCCATGCTGGTGAGTGGGCTACAGTTAATATAGCATATAACATGTGCATGTCATAGGAGAGTTGTAGGCCTTATGTTAAACACCTACACATAGTGCATGCTCTGCATGTACTCTGTGGGACTATGCACATCCCAGTAACATGAGTAGCTGACACAAACACATGCAATACACAGAGCATCCCAAACAATAGGGGTACACTGTAGTGGACATTGTATAGGCAGAGTCAGTACACATGCACACAACATAAACCACTTTGTCATATGCAGTATGTGTTAATATGATACACATGGCGTATGGAGACACCTGCTGTAAGGTCATACTCCAGTATCCCATATGTCATCAACACAGCACACATACTATACCTGGGGGTAGAGATCTATCATGGGGCGGTGTGACATGCATCAACACACAACACAGTCATGTTAGGCAGTGCTCCCTATTGAACACCTGACATGCCCACGTAACAACTGTCTGTGAAATGTTAAATGTATCCTAAGTGGTGCAGGTCAGGTACAGCAAGATAGTTGCCAGTGTGACAGACATTAGTGGCCTTGAGTGACCACATGATGCTGCCTGATGATGGCTCATGGTACTACACTACATCCAGTTACAGTACCTACAGTACTACACATAGCATTCATTGTTATACACCTGACAGTTGTGTGCATCCAGCAATGGTATGTATCCCTATGAGTGATGGTGCACAGGGACATTGGAAAGTATTTCAGACTTGTAGTGCAATGTTGTGTCCATGTACACATTGTGTTCCAGGGTGAGGCCAATCATTGAACAACACACATGCATCAACGACATGTATACTGTTATCAACAAGGACTCTCTACACTCACACTGCATGCTGTTGAGCAACACACATCCTGCATGCTGATGTGTGATAGGATTCTTTGGCTTGTGATACTGTACTCCACCATCAACCACTAATGAATATGTTCCATATTGCTGTTTGTGTGTGTGTGTGTGTGTGTGTGTGTGTCAACTTGACTGAGTAGTGTATTTTTGTGCATGTGTTCATGTGTGCATGTGTTCATGTGTGCATGTGTGCATGTGTGTGAACATCCTGTACAGATGGTAAAATGTGCTTCCTGTCTCCCTCTCACAGGTGCTGAGGTATTGTTGGATGGGTGCAGCAGGGAACCTGAGGTCACCGCCACAAATAGTGAACATGATGATACATGTGTTGTGGCACAGGCAGGTTTGACAGGGTCTGTCATTGGTCCACCAATAAACAGTACACAGCTTTCCACCCCATGTATGTGCACATACATACTGCCAATACATCCCTCAACACCAATGGCCTTAGGTGAGGAACAGCATACAGTAGGCATTGACCAGGACAGTGTGGTATTTATGGCACATGCAACCCCACACAGAAGCCATGCCCAGATACCTGGAATGGTACCACATAGGCATATGTCCAGGGGTTCTCGTGGGAGCACCGCTGGTTGTAATGCCCCTGGAAGACGTGCCCGCACAGGTCTCACAACCTCAGGTATGTTCCGGGCTGTGATGCAAGCACGGGCACGTATGGAACGGTACACCAGGCAGGGACTAAGGGCGCAGAGGGCTCATGACACCACAATCAATGACAGTATCCGTGACCTTGCCGGTGCCATCCGTAATTACACCGATGTTATTGATAGACGTTGGGGGAGACACTAGATGTCCTCTGCAATGTAACATCCATGTGCCAGGACAGTGCAGGATGGCTGGGACATTGACATGGATGTATGCCAGCAACATCATCAGCTGGCAGTCATCACGGATGACACACAAGTGCCAGCCGCTCCCGTAGTGGCAGTACCAGCCCCAGCAATGTTGTGGCTGGGCTGTCGGTAAACCGTCCGAGATGACCATGTGCACGTGGCTCTGGCCAGTCCCGGCAGGGATATGAGTCCAGTTAACATCCCTCTGCCTCTGACGATAGTACTCAGTCTGGTTTAGTACCCGATACTGTCCGTGTCACCCCTGCCAGACACAGGTACTGTGTCCATGGCCGGAGACAGTGATCTGTACAGCCTGGCAGGTACAGTCTGTGGCTGTCCTACAACCTCCCGTATTTGGCAGCCACAAGGGGGTACTTTGTGCATGCAGACACACGCACATACTACCAACACCTAGGGCTAACACATATACACACACATTACATCAACACTGACCTATACTGTATTGTTGTCCCTCACACACACACACACACACACACACACACACACACACACACACACACACACACACACACACACACACACGTCGATTGGATGGGTCATTGTAGGGCTCTGGAAAAACAATAACACACCCTGTGCATATGATGAAACTGTGCCACCTCCTGTCATCTGTGACATTGATGCAGGAACAGGATAACATGGTGCTGATGCACAGGGTGACCTAATAGCAGTGTAGCAATGTTAGCATGTTGTCAACAGTAAAGTGTAATGATATCCTTTTAGGTATATCTGAGCAGGCATGATGCATCAAAGCAATGACTATCAATGTAGTATTGTTTACACCAGTGTCAATTCCAAACATGGATTGTCCACACATGTGCCAGTTGGCTGATGTGTGTGGTACTGGCAGCATGTGTCGGTGAGTGGACGTTATGTGTGTGATGTGTGCAGTACAGATTTCAAGGTGTACATTTGTGAACATGGTGGAGGTGCACTGTTTGCATGTACGTGCATGGTGGGCACATAGGAAGGGTGACATGCCCTGTATGACACGGTGTTAACACTTCATATTTCCTATTGGTGTCCAGTATGCATTTTACTACACATATGTCACAACTTGGGTACACATGTGTGTATGACATGGTATGACGCTATACTGTGGGTGATACTGTTAATATCAGTCATTGGTTAGCATTCTGGTAGTGTACATAACCTCAACAGCCTGATTTTAACCAATCGTTAGATGATGTCTTGACAACTGACACACAGCTGTAGGATACACAGTAGCATTTAAATCATTCCGGTACTGTACTATACCAGTTACCAATGGTATTGACCACCACACATTCCCATGACCACTCCTGTTTGGCATGTGGCCATTCTAGGTACAAGCAGACACACTAGGGATATGTCCGTTCACATCTGGTAATGCATACAGTGGCCTACAATGCATTCCCCGGATTAGACACTTATCCTCCACAAGGGTATCATACAGACAGATACCTGTTGACAAACCCATGCTGTGAAGCTATGAGCCAACTATTGCATAGTCATCCACATTTACTACACATAGTATCCTGACAGTACCACATTGGTAATAGCCCACAACTTGTAGCAGGGGTACCGATGTGTGCATACAGCCACGCATGATGTCATCTGTCCTTTGATATTCACATTCCCAAAGGTATGCTGATGTCCCTCAGTGTATCACATAAGCAATAAGGGGTCTGTATGCATTTCCACGGAGTTGTTGTACACCTATAATGAATGGCCATTATTGACAGACGTTGTTGTGTTTGAACATGTCTGAAATATGCCCCAGGCATACACCCTCACTCACACTATTCTATAGCAACTGTCATGTGTGTGTGACACAGATGACCTAGGGCACAGATCACTACAGTGGCTGGACTTGTCACATACATACATATGTGACCTACGGTCCGAGAAGCAGCAGCAGCAACAACTGTCAATGGTAACAGATGTAGTTGTGTTGAAAGCAGGCTTTACACCTATGAAGTGATTGAGGTCACATGTACATATATGTCTTGGCCACACAGTTACCAATTTAGGTCACATGTACATATGTGTATTTGCCACACAGATACCGGAAGTATGCCATGCACATACTGTCGTTTTACTGATATGTCATACAGTAGTAAAAGCAAAACCCACAGCACATTAATAAAGTGTCATACTCAGCAATTGCAGGATTCAAACCCCTATCTAACTATGTTATGATACTAGAGAGATATGCATTACCAGAATACGCTATATGCTTTATTGGGAGCTTTCATTTCCACTGCTGTATTTGTGGGATACTGACATCATCAAGCCGGCCAAAAGGGAATTCACCTCTTTTAATGTGTTTTCACAGTCTACAAAAAGGCCACTCTTCTCATATGAAATGACACACACACATACACCCCCACACACACTCAGCAATTGCAGGATTCAAACCCCTACCTAACTATGTTATAATACTAGAGAGGAACGCATTACCATGATGCGCTATATGTTTTACTGGGAGTTTTCATTTTCACTGCTGTATTTGTGGGATACTGACATCATCAGAGTTGGCAAAGAGGAATTCACCTCTTCTAACGTGTTTTCACAGTCTACAAAAAGGCCACTCCTCTCAAAGGAAATCCCACACACACTCAGCATTTGCAGGATTCAAACTCCTACCTAACTATGTTATGACACTAGGAAGATACGCATTAACACGACGCGCTATATGCCTTATTGGGAGTTTTTGTTTCCACTGCTGTATTTGTGGGATGCTGACATCATCAGAGTTGGCAAAGAGAAATTCTCCTCTTTTGATATATTTTCAGTCTACTCCTCTGAAATGGAATCACACACGCACGCAGGTGTACACACTCAGTATTTGCAGGATTCAAACCCCTACCTAACTAAGGTATGACACTAGGGAGATACGCATTAACACAATGCGCTATATGCTTTACTGGAACTCTGTATTTCCACTGCTGTATTTCTGGTATCCTGACATCATCAGACTTGCCAAAGTGGAATTCACCTCTTTTAATGTGTTTTCACAGTCTGCAAAAAGGCCACTCCTCTCAAAGGGAATCATGCACACACATACACACTCAGCTTTTGCAGGATTCAAACACCTACTTACCTATGTTATGACACTAGGGAAAATATGCATTAACACAACGCGCTATATGCTTTATGGGGAGTTTTCATTTCCACTGCTGTATTTGTGGGATACTGACATCATCAGAGTTGGCAAAGAGGAATTCACCTCTTTTAATGTGTTTTCACAGTCTACAAAAAGGCCACACCTCTCAAAGGGAATCACACATACACACTCAGCATTTGCAGGATTCATACCCCTACCTAACTATGTTATGACACTATTTAGATGTGCATTAACATAACGTGCTATATGCTTTACTGGGAGTTTTCATTTCCACTGCTGTATTTGTGGGATACTGACATCATCAGAGTTGGCAAAGAGGAATTCACCTCTTTTGATGTATTTTCACAGTCTACAAAAAGGCCACTCCTCTCAAAGAGAATCACACACACACACTCAGCATTTACAAGATTCAAATCCCTACCTATGTTATGACATTAGGGAGATATGCATTAACACGATGCACTATATGCTTTACTGGGTGTTTTCATTTCACTGCTGTATTTGTGGGATACTGACCTCATCAGACTTGGCAAAGAGGAGTTCACCTCTTTTAATGTGTTTTCACAGTCTACAAAAAGGCCACTCCTCCCAAAGGGAATCACACACACACATACACCCCCCCACACACTCAGCAATTGCAGAATTCAAACCCCTACCTAACTATGTTATGATACTAGAGAAATATGCATTAACATGATACGCTATATGCTTTACTGGGTGTTTTCTATTCTCCTGCTATATTTGTAGGATGCTGACATCATCAGACTGGACATGGTAATGTGTGTGCACTTTGTTTTATGCAATCTCAGGAATGAACCATGTGGGTCAGCAGGTGTGAACAGCTTGAACAGGACTGCACAATTCTTAGCTTGTGTGATCTATCTGTGGACAAATTGCCACTCCTTCATATGACAATACACATTTATGCGCAGATTGTTGGTTTTGTGGATACAAAATGGGTCTGTGATGTTGATAAAGGACTATTCAAAGTCTATGTGGGACGTGTGTAGCTCCTTTCAGTGATGTATGTCCTGGGTGGCTGCCTTGAAAACAGTGTAGCAGGTTTGGGAACCAAGATCTGCCCATGAACATACCACAGTTGGTAGGGTTGTGTGTTTGTCGGTTTCCAATAGCTCTGTTTCTGACTGCAATCATGATGGACTCCATGGCTTAGCAGTTCAGACTTCATAGGCTTATAGGACTATAGTTCCCATGGTCTGTTGTGCACCAACACTTGTGGGGTGTGCCATATGTTGCTGTAACACATTCAACAGTATAAGATCCTGTAGAGAGGGTGAGGCTCAACAGACTGTTCAGGTGCAGGGTCTGTTTGTTGTGTAGTTCACTTATGACACATATGGGGAAACAATGTTATCCAAGTGATGCCATTCATTTGGCTTTGGGAGGAGCTGTTTACCCATTCTACATGTGATATCTCCTGGTATGATGATAGGGACTTTTGTCAGTGGGAGGTGGGTATGTATGTATGGGCCTGTCTGACAGGATGTCGGCATTGTCAGTCAGGTACAGTTGACCCTGACTCAGGACATATATGAGTGTACATTGCTATTTCTGACATAGCTGAAGGAGGTGTCATGGTTCTGTCTGTACTCCTTCACATATAATCTTTCCAGAACACCGAAAACCTGTCCACTAAACCCCTGTTATACTCTTTTACATACTTAACGCACTACTGATCCTTTGTGATCAGTCAACAGAGTATGTCATCATAATATCCTGGCATGTCCAAAGGTTGGTTTCGTGTGTACTCTCCAGTCCAGCTGGTGCATATTGGAATTTTGACACAATGTTACAACTGGCTTATGTACACAGACAACCCTGTCCTCCTCCCAACAAACTCAGATATATGTGAGAGATGCAACTGTATAGACAAACAGGAGGCTGAGCTCTCTCAACCCGTGACTGGCACAGTCTATCAGGTAGTGAAGCTAACCACACACACCACAAATCCAGTCTCACATGGACCTATGACGACAGCAAACCAACTACATTACCACACAAAAACATACTCAGAGGCTCTAAATATACTCTGCCTATGCAGCAGAGACATCCAAATAAGACACCCAAACAACTGCTAACCCACAACTATACCCACATATAACATAGTTCACAAAGTCAGTGTGCCACACAGTCACTGCCCTTAGGGCTAAACAGCACACTTAATACACTTGTAATAGGTGACTCTTATTGTCAGACACACTGATGTCCCACTCACCAGGCTGAACAAAGAGGAGGTCACTTTGAGCTGCCTGTCGGGTGCCAGGATCTGCCACATAACACATGCACTCAGGTCACTCCAAAGCAAGTACAGATATGGCTCCATCATTGTCCATGCTGGTGTGTAAACCCTCAGACGTTTCCCACTGGACTACATGACAAGAGACATAGAGGAGCTCTCTGATCATGTAGCCCAGGCCAGTATTACCCTGACCTTGTGTAGCATCTTACCCTCACCAAGAATGATGTCACAGTATACAGACAAACTGATCACTTTTAACAGTTTGCTAACATATTGGTGTCATTCAAAGGGGATCCAGTGTCTGTCAGCCTGGGAGGACATGCTCGACATGCCATGTAGCTTCGCTATGGACGGCATGCACCTGTCACCCCTACTCTTTCAAATACTGGCTAAGGCTCTTGCCACCCCCATAGTGGCTGTTTTAAGTGAGGCTCAGAAGACAAAACCACCCCCATAGACATTATAAGGTAAAATAAACTGAGGGTAATGCTGCTCAACAACAGATGTCTAACCCTCAGAATGCACGCACTCAGGACTCTCCTCAGTATGGAGACTGTCGATATCTGTGCAGTAACAGACACCTGGTTCAGGCTCCCAAAAGCACACCAGCACTATCAGGTTTTACTTCATACCATGCTTTTTGGACACAAGACTCGGACCGGCCAACAAAAATAGGGGGAGTATCCATATACAGCAAACATACACACACCTCCAGGTTAATAGCACTGCACAAAGCATCAGAGAACATACATGTGCAATTAATAGTGGCACAAACTGCATTTCAGTTTGTAGACTGCTACAGACCACACTCCTGAACTCAGGAACAACACTCGGTATTCCTGGGAACACTGGAGAATATGAAGGCCTCTCCAAACAACATTATATTGGGTGACTTCAAATACACAAACATTGACTGGGAATACTACTCAAGCACGAACACCCTTGTACAACAATTGCTAGGAGTTATTGACTCAAATGCTATGGCACAACTGGTCATGACAACCACAAGAGGGTAAAACATGTGGGACATGATCATCACCAACATGGGGACTCTATGTTCCACACCAGAGGTATACCCCTCATTGTTAAGGTCAGACCATACATTTATCTCACTGGACATAAATATCCCGTCCATACCCCCATCCTAGGTGATCTCAGTGAAGTACTTCTCATAAGCAAACGTCACACTTTTACAAACCAAGGTGGTATCCGTCAAAGACCCTGGGACAGTGGTAATTACAGATCAGACCACTGAATCCTTTACAAACGCATTCTATGGACACCTACTGGAATGCATGGATCATGCTATCCGAGATAACTACAAGACTCACTCCTCCAAAGGCAGGGGACCTGTCTGGTGGATCACGGCCATTAATAAGCTGTACAACGACAGGAGGAGGCTACTACATGATTGAGCACAATCACAAAAAGGGAAGGCATCTCTGATCAGTACTAGGAAAAAGCTACGATCACTTGTTGATTCATTTAAGGGCCGCTTCTAACGGACACTTGCAACAGACACTAAGGACAATCACAAGGCCTTCTTTAGTTATGTCAGAAACGTGGGTGGGTACGCCTAGATATGCTGTGAGTTACTGCATAATGACAAAACATACACTGAACCCACTGACATTGCCAACATCCTGGCAAACAGGTTCAGTGGAAATGTTTCCCCCCATCCCCCCTAAAGTGCAAATGTCCATCCCAACAGGGTGTAGCCTCCCTGACATCACAGATGAACAGGTGAGTGCTGCCCTCTCCATAGCAGACAACACAGCATCAATGGGGCCAGATGGTGTCCCGGCCTGCATCTTACACAAGATTCATGACAAACTTAACACTCACATTGTCACTGTTCAATATCAGAGTTACTACAGGATATGTACCCAAGAAATGGCATACAGCAACAGTGTTCCCGCTCCACAGAGGTGGTGCCACAAGGGACCCTGGACAATATTGCACTATAAGCCTAATTAGCCTGGTCTGCAAAGCTATGGAGTGTATCGTCATGGAACCCATACACATAGACATTGGGAACAGACAGACACTGGATCCTACACAATTCAGCTTTGTTGTGGGCAGATCTTGCCTCTTGAACCTGTTCAATGTCTTTAAACAGTTACCAGGTCCATAGACGTAGAGAAGATTGTCCACACAGCCTACCTGGAGCTCGCAAAACAGTTCAACACAATACACCACTCAGGCATTATACATAAGCTCACTGGCTTCAATATCGACACATATATCACAAGATGGATTGCTAACTGGATCATGGATGGCACCCACATGGTTTGTATTGCAGGTGCCATGTCTGGCTATACACCAGTTACACATGGCATCCCACAGGGCTCAGTCCTGGGACCTCTCTTGTTCAGTATATATTTCTCAGATGTACAGGCAAACACAGGAGGAATATGGCTGATCATCTTCGCAGATGACTGCAAACTGTGTGCCATAATCAACTCTCCAGCTAGCACAAGCATCCTCAAAAAGGGTCTCACAGAGATAGATAACTTGTGCCAGAGCCATGGTCTACAGCTACTTGCCATTAGATGCATAGTCATCTCCTTTGGTAATAACAACGTGCCCACACATTACCACATAGGTGATAATACATCACGTACGGTGGATGTTATTAGGGATTTGGGGACATGAGTAGTTAGTACTTTCACCTTTGACAATCACATTGCCAATAATGTTAGACAGACCTTCTATATAGCCCACCTTATCCCATAAGGTTTCACATCTAGATCAAGTGGGGTAATTGTGCCCCTATGCTCATCAGGCCCATGCTTGGATACAATGCCCCATTTTGGATGTACCTTACCCGACACCTGCAGCAACTGTAATGTCCACAAAAGTACCTAACCAAGTAGATCTAGGGACTCACACAGATGGTCTGCGCAGTTTGGCTATGGTAACTCCAGCTCTACTCAGTCACTTACTGCCTACTCGGATGCAATCTGTGCCTGTTGTTTAAAGCCATGTCCATCACAGAATTAATGGACAGGCTCCACCTCAGGATATCAAAGTCCCTTACAGCTACACGTTCCAGGGACGGAAGCATCAGCACTGATATTAATAGGACATGCTGGAGGGGCAGATTCCCATCCCAGAGGCTCCACTCACTCTGGAATGAGATCCCAGTCCCACATGCACAGAGACCCCCACTGACCACCTACAGGTGACGTCTTGACAAGTGGATGGGTGATCGTATGTTTAGCCCTGGGATATGTTCTGGGTCCCTGCTAGACAGAGGCACAATAAAATAAACATAAGTGGGTTATCTTGTGTGATCTACTATTCACAGGCACAGTCTACTAATCTAACAGGGTTGTGACAGCCAAACACACTCTGGCTAGGCTCATACATGCCCTAGGGCAGATAGCCTGGTATCAACCTCTGAACCTATGATAATGTTCGGGATGCACATTGTTCATTGATGATACTGATTGCAGGTTTTGTTTCTTCTTTGCTTTCCCACTTTCTATGAACAACCTAAGTATCTGCATAACATATTTGATTATGACAGGGTTCTACTATATTATATATGTGTCTGTTGTCATATAATTGTGTGCACAAGGTGGATTGGTGAATAGTGTGAGGTGTCTGAGTTAACACATGCAACTGACGGATATGTGTGGCTCACTGCTGTACTCAGACATGGCCTAAGTGTGTGAGCATGCCCAGTTCGGCCTTTCAGTGTTTTGTTGACTGACATTTGTCTCATTTATTCGTGTGTGAGCATGCCCGGTGTGACCTTGCAGTATGTTGCTGTCTGAGGTCCACTACATTTGTTGATGTGTGTGAACATTACCAATATTAACATTTATACTATATGTGTGTTGAAAATCAGGTTCTATTCTTACTGCTGGCCTCGCCTTTGTGTCTTAACTTGACAGGGATTGTGCTATGCCTGCAAGGTTTCCATGAGATACTTTGCATAGACTTATCAACATTTCTTCATGCAAGCTGACCACTGTCATGGTTTAGTGGTTGTGTACTATGACTGTAGTGCACAGTATCCTGGTTTTGAGGACTGTTACTGCTTCATATTTTCATACTGGGCAGAACAGACTGCTTCAGGAACAGTGAAGCAGATATGACCATGTTTATCTGCTTTTGCTGAACTATGCCCAACTTTGACCAAACTTGCACAACATTGCTCAGTGTTTACCAACATTGCTGAACGGTGACCAATATTGCTCAACATTGCCTGAAGTTGTGCTACTTAGTGTGTGCTATTTTTTTACATATACTAAATAGTGGTAAGAGCTGTTTAGCACTGCTATATATTGCTTAACACATGGCAATCATGCCTCAGGTGGTGCTGCAGGGCTGCCTATGTCAGATGCACATTTTACACTCCCTATACATGTTTGTTAGCAGGTAGTGTCAAGTTAGGCATCCCTTTTACTATATGTGTGAGTTGGAGAGAGGTATCATTTCCAGGCTTCCTACTGAGCCAGTGTATATGCTATGCGTTGCCTCTTTGCCAAGGCCAAAGCATACTGGGCACGCCTCCTTCTGCCTACTGGGGCAGGCTCAGGTTGTTCCTCCTCCAAGTCACGCTCTGCCTGTGATGGCCTTGATAATGGTGGGGGGCTGTTTGGCCTGGCCCTATGCTGCTCCTGCTGCAGCTGTTTTCGCAGGATCATATTATGTAGCATAGCACATACCATGACTATTTGGGTACATGTAGTTGGTGAGTACTGCAAGGCTCCACCAGATGTGTCCAGGCACCAGAACTGTGACTTGAGCAGCCCAAACACATGCTTGATTACATTTTGTGTTTGTGCGTGTGCCTCATTATGGCATTCCTGTTCAGATGTGTGTGCATTTCTGATGGGTGTCATCAGCCATGGCTCGAGTGCATATCCAGCATCCCCCACTAGGTGACCATAAGGGATGTCCCCATTGGCAAATGTCTGGTACAGCTGTGTCAGATGCCAGATATGGGAGTCATGGTAGCTTCCAGGGCAGCCAGCACACACATTCATTATTATGCCCTGGGCATCACACACGACCTGGCAGTTGATGAAGGGGAAACCCTTGCAGTTATAGTAGACCCTACCCCACTCTCACCAGCTGGTGCTTTGATGCAAATGTGCGTGCAGTCTATTGCATCCACTACCTCAAGGTATTCTGCTATTTGCTGGAAGAGATGCATATTGCTGGCCAATACCTCATGGGAGTTGGGGAAATATACATGATCACTGACATGTGCTGACATGGCATTCAGGAACTGGTGCAGTACCCTGGATGCTGATGCCTGTGAAATCCCCATCATATCACCAGTTGGTCTCTGGAACGTACCTGTTGCTAGTATTCTTAGGCCAACACATACCTTGTTTTCCACTGGGATGGTTCCCCTCTGTTGGTTCTGTGTGTGAGGTATGGCCTGCACAGCTCAACAATTTGCTGCATGAGGTTTCTGTCAACTTTGTAGTGCTCCACACCCTGAGCCTGTACACTCTTCTCCGTCTCCTCACTGTGGGTTGCTCAGCAGCATTTGCATTGTCACCACCCTCAGCATGTTGCATATGTCACCTTATAACAGCAATGGCAGCCCCTAACATTTCTTTGTCTCAGTAAAGATTTTTCAGTTTTCACTTCTATTAGCTTACTGCAGTGTTGCAGTGTCTCTGAGAAAAACATAGTGCAAAGTTGTTTGCTGAGTTTTAAGTGCTGGGCTGGGCTAGTGTACTGCCTGTATAATTACCTGATTCTGATTGTTTTCACCTGCTAGCTCTGCTAGTACTCCCTGGTTAACTTCCTACTATTTGTTGTGCTTCCTTTTCCCTTTCTGTTTCCTCAGAGGGGCAGCGCCGCACACACAAGCTCACACACGTGCACACATGCTTCCACGGACTATAACTTGCTTATTCTTGCTAACACTCGCACACACAGGCGCAAATATGCTTACACGGGTTTCGACATCCTTACACTTGCTTACTCTGGCTTAAATGCCCGCACACAGGTGCACACGCACGCACACAGGCTTACTCGGTTTTACAGGTATGCACATGCACGCATACACGTTGCAGGCACTTCTACAAGAAACTTTAGTGTTGTTCATGGCATACACCTTCAATTTTTTGTCTTTAGCTAGGGTACCTGTTGACACACCTCTTCCAGTGATTAGTAACTGACAGCAGACACATGCCACTCTACTCCAGTGGCTTCACTTCTTTCAGACATACCCCCTCACGATGTCACCTATCTTCTACTCTGTTACTCCCCTTATCCTACTCCTACACTCCACTGACTGTGCTCTTTTGCTATGTAAACTTGGGATTTACTATCCTTACCATCATTTGCATAGGATTGCCTACTAATGCTTGGTTACATCTCTTAGACTGAGCTTCTCCCCTTAGCAACCTCTACTCGGTAGCCATGTTGTCTTTGGACTGCCATTCCCTTGCATTGTATATTAGGGATTACTGTAAAATCCACATTTGTGGATTTTAATTATTGGTTTTCTGGTTTTTAGAGTGCAGCGCATTTGCGCGGCGCTGCACTACGCTTAAACATAGGTGATTGGGATAAAAAAATTATTTTATTTTAATTTTGCATCAGTGAACATTGGATGCATCCTTTTTTTGGAGCTGTCAAGGCTCTGTTTTGTTATTTGCAGAACCGTACTCAGTTGTCAACGGAGTACATTTCTGCAAATAACACTACTCTTACTCGGACAGGTTAGGGTTTCCTGAATCGCAAATTTACCTCATTTGCATACCTTTCAGCAGCAAATGAGGTAATTTGCATAACCTAGCCCTGTCCGTGTAAGAGGAGTTTTAAGAGCTCTCTTGCACGCCCCTGCTGGCTGTTCCTGGATCGCTCGGTAGACATGTTGCCTGCATGGAGTCTTACTCTACTCTTAGACTCTGTGCAAGCCTTCGTGAATCCATCCCAAAGTCTAAGTACTATTTAAAATAAAAAACTGAACCAATCACAGAAAGTTCAGCAATCATGTGATGACATTAATAAAAAAAACCCTCCCAATCAATAAAAGCAGCTTACCATTTGTTAAAGATATAGCAATAAAAACAATATTCCCATCATCAAATATAAAGATTTGTTAAACTTATTCCAAACACAGTAATAAATCATATAAAACATTGAGCAGTCTCTATACCTTCAGTTTTAATACAATTACTTCTATATATAGTGATTAAAAGGTGTTTGGGAGGAGTTTTTGTTACTGTTTTGTAGTTCACCATAAATATAATGACAGATGTGACTCAATCAAAAATGAGGAGACATGAACTCAGAGCTAACCCCTTTTTCAAAATGTAGCAGTGCTTCAGGAAGCCAAATAGACATGAAGAAAAGGTGACAGAACAATGGATATGCATCACAACTGTTGTCATAGATGCAATACAATTTAAGTAAGCTGCAAATCTGAAAGAAAGGAAAAAAGTCAGTTGTTTCCTAACTGAGTAAGACGTCTTTATCAGCATAAGAGAGTCGCTGAATTCCAGCCTGAAATCACAATCTGACCTGATGTTAAAATAGAAAAAATAATAAAATCCATGCTGTTTAATAACTGCACTTCATTTAACTGTAACATCATACTACTTGTATCCAATCTCATTACCTACACAACCCCATTTTAGATGGTTACCTTATCATCTGAGATCCATACCACTTAAAAGTGCCACCTGTAGGAGATCTGGTTGTTCTTTTGGATATTGCTGCACCTGCCAACAGTGTTTACTTCTTTTTTTTTTTTCCCTTAGTGTTTCATCTGAAATCTTTTTTCTTGTATTACACATTAATATATATGTAATTTTCATTGTGCTTACATATAGAGTTTTCTGTTTGGTTATACTAGCACACTTTACATCTAAAAATGAACAGACATCTTCCAAGTTTGCCAATCTGCTCATCAAAACAGGGCATGGATAACTAAAATAATAACTCCTAAATTACTTATGAAAGCACAATACAAACATTTCTGCTTTTCTTTATTTCTATACTTGAATACTAAGCACTACATTTCTTTGCAGATTAATGTTATTTGCTAGCCACTTTGTGACTGCAATGCCCATGATCACCTTTGTTAGTAACCATGTAGATTTCTGTAATTTGCATTTGGCAGTAAGATTTATATCTTCTTAGTAATTGCTTTTATTTTAATAATCTTAATTGTAGTTGAAGCATTTAAACCCAGCATTCAGTGGATATATATATATATATATATATATATATATATATATATATATATATATATATTTGTATGTATAATAAATATACTGGGGAAGTTTTACAAAAGTAAACAATTCTTCATTTCAGCATTAGAGGGCAATGTAAGTTCAGCCTATGGATCTTGTCCTCAAGACCTTATATGCATCTTGAAGTCTGGAGTAATTACATACTGCATTACATTTTTTACATCTGTCTCACAGATTTGCAAATGCAGGTCACTTGTAAAATTGGGATGAGTTTGTTTGCAAATTAATTGCTGTATTAAGACTCCATTCTTCATCAAATTCCATAACCATAATCATAATATACTAATCCAGTCTCACTCTGTATTTGAAACAAGGTTCTGATGATTTCTAGTTCCAAACTACTGAATCTAGAGATTCTGTGTGCATAGCAGTAAATACATTGCTGCTGATATAGTCAAGATATTCAAAAAAAAAAAAGAGGGGCTAGCCAAACAAACATTTTTGAGTGAAATCACAACTCAGAAGGAGTTATCTTTATACAGAACTGCATGAAAACAAGTCAGTCTCTCTGTCTGTGTGTCTATATATATATATATATATATATATATATATAATATACACACACACACACACACACACACAGATATATAGAGATATAATGTGACCTTGCAATATTAAGAACCTTGAATCCATGCTCTCTCACACACCAGTCAGTACATATGACAACAATGAGTGGGTTGACAGCATGCGCACCTCTATCCAAACCCACATCACATATATCTACATATGCAGAGGTCCTCACCAGAGACCTCCCAAACACAAACACCAGCACCACACATAATTCTTCTGCAGAACACAATACACATAATATCTCATGCACCATTGTCTCACCTGTCAAGCCCTTAAGGCAAAACGCAAAACCGAACATATTAGTCATAGGTGATTCCATCGTGAGACAAACAGATGTCCCACTCACCAGGCTGGATAAGGAAAAGGTCATGTGACGATCAGCTGCTTGTCAGGTGCAGGATCCACCATATCACACATGTACTCAAGTCTCTCAACAACAGGTCCTGTTATGACTCCGTCATAGTCTGTGTTGATGTGAACGACTTGAGACATACCTCTCTGGACTATATGAACAGAGACTTGACTGAACTTTTGGACTATGTCTCTCAGGCAGGTATGTCCCTAGCCTTAGGAAGCATTTTACCTTCACCTAGGATGATGCCTCAGTACAAACAGAAAATGATTGACTTCAATAATTGGTATAGTTTCTGGTGTCATTCTAAGGGGATCCAGTATCTGTCAGCCTGAGATGACATGATCAACAGACCTCGATACTTTGCCAGAGATGGTCTTCATCTGTCACCCCTGGGATTTCAGCTACTGTCTAAGGCTCTTGCTACCCCCATAGTGACTTTTTTAGGCAGTGTCTCAAGGAGAAAATTCAAGACATAAAAACTCAAGGTTATGCTACTAAATGCTAAGAGTCTTAACATGAAACTGTAGTCACTGAAAGCAGTACTCACCTTGAAAGATGCAGACATTTGTGCAGTCATGGACACCTGTTTCAAGGCTGTGGACAGCATCCCAGCCATACCTGGTTGCACCTCCTTCCACACATTCAGACCATAAACTGAAGGTGTGAAAACTAAATTAATATTCATTAAAGATAAACACACCTCCAGATTGGCTAAACAGTATGATTCCCTGGAGATACTTCAGGTGCAATTAACTGTTAGTAGGACACCTAGTCAAGACATTGCCAGATACAGGACCCCTCCATGAATCAGGACACCCACTCTCCTATTTGGATCTACTTGAGTCTATCAAGATACATCCAAACACCATAGTTTTGGGTAACTTTAACTACCCATCCATTGACTGGGTAAATTACTTGTACTGAAACTCACTTGCCTAAAGGTTTCTCGACTTCATTAAGCTGGTTGACACCCCCACAATGGGTGCCAACATCCTGGAACCGGTGCTTACCAATATGGAGAACCACTGTAGCACCTCCACTGTGTGGTCTCCCTGGTGAGATCTGACCACAAATCGGTCTCATTTGAAGTAACTATTACACCTGACCCCCCCCCCCCAGCAGCAACTAAACTAAAAAAACTTCTTCAAAGCAGATTATACCTCTTATGGGATGGTATAAATAACTTCACTATACCTCCCCCACAGATGGAACTGGCAACTGTGCCAAGTTCTACACCAATGCTTTATACAAACACCTGTATAACAACATTGACTCAGCTGTACCTGATAGGACCAAAACAAGCTCCTCAAGGAAGAGCAAACCTGCCTTTTGGAAAACTGCCATTAACAGGTTTTACAATAAGAGGAAGAAATTGCTAAGAGTAACAGGGAGTGAGCCCTAAACTGGAAACACTCCCTCTTCAGCTTAAACAAGCAAATAAGACTTCTTGTGAAGTCCTCCAAAGCAAACTCTGAATCCAAATTAACTTCCTCAACTAATGGCAACCATAAGGTATTATTTTAGTTACATCCATAACTTAAAAGGAAAGGCTCAGATTTGTGCCAAACTGGTAGTTAATGATACCACATGTACTAAACCTGTGGACATAGCTAACCTGTTGGCTGACAGGTTCTGTGCAAACTTCACTCCCCTGTCCCTGCCACACGTACACCATGATATCCCTACCACTGGTTCCCTACCTTGTATTCCTAAAGAGCAAGTAATAAACACCCTCTCTAGGGCCAAATACACAGCATCTATGGGACCTGATAACATCTCAGGCCACATCCTATATATGCTCCAACAATAATTAGCAATGTCATTGGGTACTCTTTTCAATCATAGTCTAAGCACCAGCTTTGTCTAAGCTGAATGGAAAATGGCCACTGTTATTCCCTTGCACAAAGGTGGTGCTTCCACTGCCCTGTGAACTATAGACCTATTAGTTTGACTAGCCTTATCTGCAGGGCCATGGAGTGAATCATCATGGAGCTTATCAACAAAGATATAGGTAATCTCCAAACACTTGACCCTACTCAGTTTGGATTTGTCAAAGGGAGATCATGCCTGTTAAACCTGGTGGACTTCTTTGAGACAGTCACCAAGGCCCTGGACGAGGGAAAATCTGTGCATACAGTCTACCTAGACTTAGCCAAGGCTTTTCACTCAGGCATAATTGACAAGCTCACCCAGCTAGGTATCAACTCTTATATTGTTAGATAGGTTGCTAACTTGCTCACTGATAGAAAACATATAGTCAAAATAGGGTAATCCACCTCCAACAGCAGACCTGTAACCAGTGGTGTTCCACAGGGATCAGTCCTGGTACCTCTACTGTTTGGAATCTATTTCTCTGAAGTACAAGCAAAAACTAAAGGTCTGTGGCTGACAAAGTTTGCTGATGACTACAAACTGGGAGTGGTCATAGAATCTCCAAAGTATGCCACCCACCTTATTTCTACCCTCCTCTATGCTTCATCTATTTATACTAATCTTTCCAAATCTAACCTAAGCAAATTCGCGACTTTCTATAATAACATTGCTAGATTTGCCACAGGTTCACCATATAGAACACATCACTGTATAAATTTCAAACAGCTAGGTTGGCTAGAACTCCAAAACCAGCTTCTATTTCAGCAAGTTATAATTCCCATAAGATACTCTTTCATCCTAACAATATTCCTATTCTCAAAAGCCTAATCTCTCCCTACAGAAACCTCACTACCCTTCGCTCTGCAAATAAATTACAAGTAAACATCCAGAAATCCTATAATAAAGCAGGGGACTCCCTTTTCTCTAATTCCATGGGTATGTTTTGGAATAGACTCCCACCAACCTACAACTTCTTCCATCATTACCACTTTTTAAGCACCAACTAAAACTACTCCTTAAGGCACAATGGCTATGCCCTTGTACTAACCCTGATTAACACTAACTGCATAGCATACTGACAATTTTTCTTTCTCCCTTCCCTACCATCCACCTTGTAAGATGACTTAGCATCCTCTCACTAAATGATCTTGTACATATGCAATCTATGTTCTTTGTGTGTGAATTTTGGTACAAACAAAATAATTACTTAGGGTCTTTCATCTCTTCCCTACCACTCCACAGAACTTAATTCAACCTATATATCTCAATCAAATTGTTTCCACATCTAGCGTATTGCCACAATCTGCAAACATATCTTTCGGATGCTACATTCTATTTAGTTGCCTGTATCCACCTGTATGCTCAAGTCCACACAAGTATGGGCATGTAAATATGTGTGAGTTGTGCGTTCATGTAGTATGTGTCTGATGAAGTCTGGATAATATCTGGATGAAAAGTGCCTCACGCTATTGTTTCTGTCTTGTCATTTTGTACTTTGGAGTATTACTTCGTTTGGAGTCCTTGCATTAAAGGAGCATTTTACAGTATCTGAGCGTGGAGTCTGGTGCTTGTTCAGAAACTTTTTTGTCTGTTTGGAACTTGGTTTACCCTTTTTTTGTCTGTTGAATCCACCTGTATGCTCAAGTCCACACAAGTATGGGCATGTAAATATGTGTGTGTAGGTGTGTAAGCTACACCAATATTTTATTCAGTCATTTTTTAGCTTGATGTGCATAGACTGTTTTTTTGTGTTAATTCCTATTATGTTAGCCTAATGCATTATTGTACTACTGATATTAACATGTGCTATTTTATGTTTTACATTTACTTTTTTAATGTATACTAGTTTAATCTTGGAGATTTTCTCCCCGGGCCACTACTGAAAATGGACATGTATCCAGTTAGACTAGCTGGGCCAACAAATGTAAAATAAAAATAAATAAAAATATAAAATGTCAACATCCTACAAGAGGGTCTTGCACAAACAAATGATTGGTGCCAAACTCATGGCCTTAAACTCAATAGAAAAAATGTATTATCATCCCTTTTGGTAAAAATGATGTTCCTGCTAACTACCACATCAGTAGTAACCCCCTAAGTATGCACTCAGTGGTGAGAGACCTGGGCACAGAGGTTGACAGAAACCTTATCTTTGATCACCATATCTCCACAGTGGTAAGAAGGGCATTCTATATTGCTCACCTTATAAGTAAGGGCACTGCCTCCAGAAAAAAAGAAGTTATAACCTCACTGTACTCTTCCTTCATCAGGCCAATAATGAAGTACAACTCCCCTCTTTTGGTCTGTACCTTTCCAAGCACCTGCAGTAATTGGAGAGACCACAAAGGTTCCTCACAGGGAAAATTCAAAGTCTTCCACATCTGTCCTATGTGGATCATCTGAAATCACTGTCACTTTATTCTGTTTCATACAAACTACTCAGTGGTGATCTCTGCCTTGCATATAAAGCAATCTCTGAACCTACTTTATTGATGTTGCATATCAGCAAGTCAAATGGTACAAGGGGCATTGATAGAACCTGCTGGAGATACAGATTTGTTTCCCAGAGGTTACCACACATTCGGAACAGCCTCCCACTTCAAGTCAAACAGAACACCTCTTCAAATGCAATCTGGAGAGGGGCAATAGGTGCTGATCATAAAACAAAGATAGAACATGGCTAGGCTTGTAAGGGCCCTAGGGCCATGAGCATAGTACCTTCCTATGACCCGTGGCCCTATCATTTCTTGCTAGCCATCCATTTGTTGCTATGCCTGTTTATCTGTCTACCTATATACCTGTTTGTGTATTTATTTTCTTATAAATACATGCTGAAAATTGGTTATTCTAACTAGGCAATTTTTTTAAGCAGATACCACAGAAGCACGTAGCTTAAAAATTGTCATATTGTAATGCATTTTACACATAGTAATATTTAGTAATGTGTTACAGTTTAGTGAAACTAAAACTATGTGGTGTAACCTCTTTAATATCTAATAATAAATCTGTCAAGTGAAAAGTCAGAGAAAATTATATCCAAAAGCATAATGCATGCACTCAATTTCAAGGAAAAATTGAAGAAGAACAGAACTATACAATTAATACCTAACTGATGGGCAACACAGAGTTGAAGAAGCAAGTATTTTGTCTGCTGCATCACTGATTCATGTTTGAATAAGGGCCAAAGTGCTGAATTGCCAGCTGGGAGAAGAAGAAATGAGTGGTGACTTACCTATTGTGGGAATGGGGGGGGGGGGGGTTACACCCATGCAATGAACCTGAATCCCAAAATTAAAATTTGGGAAGTAGTCAATGAGGTCTTACAGCAATAAGGAGCATGCAAAAATACAGGAAGATGGCTTGTACCCATCCTGCAGGTAAGCCATTGTGCACCCATGGAACTGGGAATAGGAGACATAGAGAGGGTAGGATGTCATATGACCCCTACATTTGCCAATCACTGTCACCTTCCCCTTATGGTTTGTGGAAAATGATAATTCACTGTACACCAGGAAAAAGAGAAGCACATTTATTCCAGCAACCAGGGAACGTCAAGAGGCAGGTGTGAGACTTTTCCTAGAGGATCAGTCATTTTTTGATGCAGAACAGGCTAAAAGAGGAAATACAAAAGTTGGTCCAACAAAAAGTGAGCCATCAAACATTGTGTTATATTTAGAACCATTGGTAAAGAAAATAAGGGACTCGGAAATTCCAGGATACAACTAGTATGATAATCGAGAAAAGATGGCTTTGTCTGCAGACGATATTAGTTTGTACTTGATAAAAACAGAAAAGGAGATCATAGTGTTGTGGAACACTTTGAGACAGCTTCAGATCTTTTCAGGATATAAAATTAATGAAGTAGTGCTGGCATTTGTTAAATTACAAGTGTTGGCATTTTAACAACAAATTGTGTGGCAGTTTGATTGTAGCAAGATACTTTTTGCATTTTTAAGTAGAAGTACCCCCCCCCTTTTTTTTTTTGGAAAGTGGAGAGCCCTGTTACACTCAAATAATCCAATTGGCCTAAGGATGGCCCTGGCTACATGTGGAAATGAGAAGTCAAAGAACAGCAGTTATAGTCACTAACTTCGGAAATGTCAGCAGGCTTGTTTTTTTTAAAGAAAGAGATTGAGAAATTAAAGACAGAAATAGAAGCTTTCGTTATTAAAATGAAAGAGCTAAAGAATCATTGTGAGGTGTCCTTTAAAGGTGGATGAAATTCCTCACATTTGAATAGCCCTCATCCCCCCCACAAAAAAAAAAAGAAAATGGAACAGAATATCAGTGGCTGTTTTCCACTGGAAATGATTGCCAGTATGATTATTGTGTGCACATGCAATAATACTTTTTGTGAGATTTTTTGCTTCTTCAGTTTGGTGCAACTGTACATTAAGTAAGTTATTAATAGGCATTGGGGTATCTTACATGTTGACAGTGATTTAAAACGGATCGTGGGTGAGACACCCACTTTCCTTTATAGGAATAAACATAATTTAAAAAGGATACTTTGTTACCCTAAAACTATAAAAAGTGATAATAAGGGTGGTTGTACAAAGCCATGTGGGCATTGTAATTTTTGCCCTTTTATTGACAGTAACACTCAGTTTTTTCAATCAGACTTACAGAAAGTATTTATGATACAAGCAGATGCAAACTGTATGACATCAGATGTGGTTTATTTGGCTACTTGTCAATCCTGCCCATCATTCTACGCAGGCAAGACTAATCGCCCCTTAAGAGATAGGATGAGGGAGCATATCTATCATATGAAGAGAGGTACATTGCACAATGCTCTGGCCAAACATATTACATTAAACAACAATGAACATTATTTTTATTTAAGGTGCTAGAAGTTATTTCTCCTAATGTAAGGGGAGGTGATATCAGAACCTACACAGAAAGTAAGGAAATGCAATGGATTATTTCTTTAAGGGCTGACAAAGGTTTTGGCCTGAATGAGAGAGCCTCTATAAGACCAAAACTAAAACAACGTAGAAATGTCAAATGAATTGTTATACACTGATTATATACAGATGTATTTACTTTTTAATTTATACATAGTTTTGTGTTTCTTAATATAATTCAGTTAGTCACAATATTCTGATCAATATGTTTGTAATTTGATGCCTAGCCATTATTTATCTTTCAGCAATGCATTTTATGAAGCTTTTATATATTCATTTTTATCTATCATTTTAAACATCATCTATATCTTTAAAAATGATGGGCAGTACCTTGTTTGCTAATTAACCATGAGTATGAGTCATCATCTGCAGGTATATAAGCATGCAATTAACACTTGGATTTCTGTATGGATCTGATGAAGCTACTTGCGAAAGCACTTATCCTGTCTTATATTTTTGTATTAAAAGTGGAGATTTTAATTAATTTTTGCATCGTTTGACTTCCTCACTGTCGCTCAGTTCCTGGCTTTATTTAATGAAATAGTTAATAGACAAAGACCTGCAGAGTATAATTCCGCTGTTAAAGTCTAATATTACCATTAGTGAAAAAAATGCAGTTAGGAAGGAAGGTGTGACCCTACTACACATTGGACACATAGAGTCATATTCCACTCCGAACACTGAGGTGTAGTATGAGAACACTGGTTGTAATTGTACAGTACCAGCCCATGCTTATGGATTCATATCCCATTATAAAAACTGTGGTTTAGTATAAGGAACAATCTATATCTGTAAAATGCAAAACACTAAACAAAGTTTCCATTTTCCTCGTGCTGGAGTTTTAGGTGGATGTCAATGATCCCACTACATCTGTTGACAAATACAAACGAAGACTAGCAGAAGCCTTATATAATAGTATAGCAATGTATACGGGATATGAAAACATTCTGACATGGTGAAGATACAGAAGTTAAAGTAACAGTATAAGGAAGTTACCTGGTGAAATGCCACAGAACTTTTCCCCCGATGGTGATACCACTAACCAGGGTTAGTTAATGAGCCTAGGTCATTGGAGGGTTAAGCAGGGTCTATAAGCCTGACCAGCACCTATCATTCCACATAGAATGGGCAGGGGCACATTTACTTTGTCAGTAGCTATGCAGTGGCAAATAAAATGTATGACGCAGGGGAAGGATATTGAGCAGAGGGAGTGTCTTGTAGGGGAGGAGATAGTAAAATAGACAAAATAAAGGTTATGCAGCTAAATGTTAGGAGCTTAAATGAAAAAAACTGCACTTCCTGGAAGCATGGGAGCATTTCTATAACTAGAAGATCTAGATGTCTGTGCAGTCAAAGAAATCTGGTTCAAGGCCTCAGAGAGTACCCCGACCTTGCAAGGCTACAATGCCTTCCACACCTTTAGACCTCAAAACGAACACATGAAAACCAAAGGAGGTGGTGTTTCAGTCTATATTAGAGATAAATTCACCTCTCATCTAGTTATTAGAGATACATTCACCTCTCATCTGGTTATATTGGACAACTCCATGGAGTTACTCTAGGTGCAAGTTACAGTGAATAAGACCCCCCATTCAAGTCAAAGCCAGTTATAGATCCCCCTCCATGGGTCACAATGCCCATGAAGCCTACTTGAGCAAACTGGAGACATTCATCAATAATCCCATCATCAACTGGGAAACCTACGCTAGCCCTAACTCACTAGTGCAAAAGTTTCATGATTTTGTTAATTCAAATGCCCTTGAAGAAATTGTCCATACCCTGACAAGGGGAACAAACACTCTGGATCTGGTCCTCACCAACATATCAAACAGATGCACTGCCACAACTGTCAAAGCTTCATTAGTTACAATTGGACTCAAATCAGTCACCTTCAAGTTGGCACTAACACCAGAACTCACAAAGGGTGAAATCGGACTAAAAAACTTCACCAAGGAAAAATATACCCTCCTAGGTGAAGGTATAAATGCATTCCATGCTCCACCCCAGACTGGAAGTGATAACTGTGCTGAAGCTTACACTAAAGCTCTGTACAATCACTTGCATAAGTGTATAAATGTGTCTGTACCAGAAAGAATCAAAGCCAGAACCCCAAGTATAAACAAGCTGCCATGGAGGACATCCAGCATCAACAAACTTTACAATAAATGCAAAAAGTTGTTGTCCAAGAAAATAAAGGCAAAGCTCCAACAATGGAAAGGCACCCTCCTCAGCCTCAACAGGCAAATAAGACAACTTGTCAAATTCCCCAAGGACTTCTTTGAGAGAAACTTAGCAAGTTCAGCCAAGGATAGCCATAAGGCCTTTTACAGCTGTGTACATAACCTAAAGTGTAGGACCAAAGCATGTTCAGAACTAGTGGCCAATGGTATCACGCACACTGACACCACAGAAAATAGCAAACCAGCTAGCGGATAGGTTTGGTGAAAATTTCACTCCCTTATCCCCTCCTAACTTACAACAAACCTTCCCCCACCCTACATATCTGAAGAGCAGGTCCTCAAAGCCTTGTCCAAGGCAAAAAACACAACCTTGATGGGACCAGATGACATCCCAGGCTGTCTTCTAAACAGACTAAAACATGAACTAGCATCACCACTAAGTACCCTTTTCAATCATAGCCTAACCACAAGCTTTGTTCTTGCATAATGGAGAACAGTAACAGTTATTTCCCTCCACAAAGATGGCCTAGCAATAGACCTGGGGAATTACAGATCTATAAGCCTGACCAGCCTCATCTGTAAGGTCATAGAATGTATCATTATGGACCTCATAAATAAAGACATTGGTGACCTACAAACCCTGGATAATACCCGATTTGGCTTCATGAAGGGCAGATCCTGCCTGTTAAATCTGTTGGATTTCTTTGAAAATGTGACCAAGGCCATTGATGAGGGCAAATTTGTGCACACAGCATACCACGACCTGGCAAAGGCATCCGACACAATCCCATATTCAGGCATTACCGATAAACTTACCAAACCGAATGCTGGGGAGACAGAATTATCTCCCAGCGACTGCCATGTCTTTGGATTAGGCTATCAATTCATGTGAAATAGAACACCTCTGTGACCTGGATGAGTGGATGGGGCACCATAAATTCTTACAGGGGATAGAGCCCACATGAGCAGTCATCACTAAATGCAATCTTGGGAAATGACTAGCATTTCTATGGTATTACATCTGGGTCAATAGCCTAGTAATCTGCTATGATCCCGTGATAGTTCTCTTCCAATATACACTGCCCCATCCACCAGATAGCCTTCCATTAGTGCTGCCATATCTCCTCTACCTCTATCACACTGACTCAGTAAATAAGTTCATGACACTTTCTGATCAAACGTAACAGTACAATCACCAAAAGGAGAAGTTCCTGTACTCAGGAAACACAGCAAGTGATTTGCTAACTGTGAGTAACACCAGACTGGGGAGTAGAAGGAGGTATGTTGAGAATAGGAGGATGATGCTGATTGGCTATGACCAAAGGGTTGGGGGTGGCATTGCGATTCAGCATCCTGTCACAGAACAAATTAATCATGCTAAGTATAAATAAAATGCAAACACATTACAAACACTGTAATGTAATAAATTTAATTCCAAAATACTAATCCCATGATTGTTAACAAAAGAAATATGTATGAATGTATGCAACCATCATGATATGCTCAATAATTTAAAAAGTAAGGATCCCTATGAGTATATACAAGTTAAAACATAACTCCCACACCAACAAAAAAGGAAATAAAAAGTAATGCAAAAAGTCTGTAAGGATTACAACAATTGCGTAACTTGTGTAACTCTAGTACATTGCAACATTAAAAACAAAATTTAAACTTTTCAATTAAAAATGTCTTTGGAAGTCCGCTTGTGTTGAAGGCTTGAAGGCAGGCAGGCAGATATATATATATATATATATATATATATATATATATATATATATACATATATATATATATATATATATATATATATATATATATATATATATATATAGGGTCTATATTAAATTCCCGAAAGCTGACAATGTTGAATCTGACATTGTCGACACGAGAATAGCAAAACTGCAGAACATCAAAGAGGTAAACGGAAATCTCTGTAAGGGGAGATTTCTGTTTACTTCAATGTAGTGTGGTCTCGGAGTTGGTATATTTAAGTAGCGGGGGGTGTGGGGGGTCCAGGGGGGCTTGAACATTCGATGTTTTAACAGTTCGATCACTAAGAGTCGACCTTTACTGATTCGAACTGTTAAATATTCGATGTTCCAATATAGACCCTATATATATATATATATATATATATATATATATATATATATATATATATATATAGATTAACTTTATAATCTCAAAATACTGAAATCTAGAACTTCAGTATCTCAAGACTATAAAGCTGAATATTTACAACACCGAAACCCCAAAAGCACGAAATTCAAAATCGCGACTTTCAAATACACCCTCCACCACACAAACAAACATACATACACCTTCCTCCCCACACTACAACAAACCAACAAAACGCACACAAACACAACACAAATACATGCAACCTACCATACATGCTCCCTGCACCACCCCATGTGGGGATCTGCACCCTCCACACCCCCGCTACTTATATATACTAACTCCGAGGTCGCACTAATAAGACAAAGACACTAAACCCACCACTACACACACTACATTCCCATTGCACAAACACACATCACATACGTACAAACACCACCACTGTCAACACTTGCACACTCACACTCTTACCTACCTACCTACCTTAACCTACACCTAAAACTTCCCAGCACCCTCACATACACTCAAATCCTACCCAAAACCCTTCAAAAAACTAAACTTACCTAAATCTCCAGATATATCCATACAACAGCAGGCAACCCATACCTACAGCACACCACACCTTACAAACACAGCAAATCCCACGTAGCATGCCACCACAACCACAGATTCGACATTTTGCATTCGATCAAATGCAGTTTCACTCAACTGCACTTTCGGCACTTTTGTCTAAATATAATGAAATTCGAGATTTCAGTATTTTGGGATAGTAAAGTGCATATGTATGGTCAATGCTCACTCATCTAATGTGAATTGCAGCAAATTCCTTATCCTTAGACACTATCCAGCGAAACTCCTGTTTATCAAAAATGCACATCACTGGAAACAGAATTGTCACATAGCCATAGTTGGCTAACATAGACACAATGGAAGGCAGTGCGGGCTTACAGGTATGCAGTTGTGGCAGGACTGTGATCTACTGCCAGATTTAGGCCTCATGTAGACATTTATTACAGCACCACTGGTAAATTACTGTATAATTCACTGCCTTAGTTTGTGATGGGAATGGAGTAGTGGCAATATTGTGAATTTTGTTTCAGGATTTATACTTCAGTACTTTTTGTAGCTGTAATACCTGCCTGAAGTTGCATTCCAGTGCCTTTCTGCTGACCTTGCTACTGTTTTTTCCCTGTTCTTTAAGTATGCCTCACCCCTACTGAGAAATTAAGCTAAACGTTTCTGAAATTCTAACCATAAGACTGGAGCTCCACCCTTCTCTTGCTGTGGTTTTAAAAGGCTGTCTCTGGCTTCCGTCTCTTATGGTAATCTGACTTCCAAAGTCCATGTGGATATTCTACAAAAGGGCCTTACAGAAATAGATGCCTGGTGCCAGAGCCATGGGCTCAAGCTTAATGCCAAGAAATGTATAGTTATCCCCTTTGAAAAAAACATGTACCCATGAATTATCACATAGGTGGCAGGACACTAAACATTGAAAGTGTGATGAGAGACTTAGGGACACAGGTGGACAATGGTCTCACTTTCGATAACCACATCACCACAACAGTCAGGAAATCCTTCTATGTGGCACACGTCATCACTAAGGGCTTTTCATCCAGAAAAAAGGAGGTCATTGTCCCACTGTACTCATCCCTCATTAGACCCATTATAGAGTATAATGCCCCATTTGGTATGTACCTCACAAGACATCTGCAACAGCTGGAAAGGCCACAGAAATACCTCACTAAAAGAATCACAGGCCTAAAGCAGATGCCATATGCTGGCCATCTAAAAAAACTTCAGCTATACTCTGTGGCATATCGTCTACTCAGAGACGATCTCTGCTTAACATACAAGGCCATGTCAAACCCTGAGCTGTTGGACATGCTCCACTTAAATAAATCCCAATCCCTCAGAGCCACATACTTCAGGGATCTAAACCTTGTCATCACAATGAACAAAACATGCTGGAGGGATAGGTTCCTGACCCAGAGACTCCCCATACTCTGGAATTGACTGCCCATACATGTCAAGCAGAGCACCTCATTGGCCCTCTTCAAAAGGAACCTTGATGATTGGATGGGAGATAGGAAATTCACCCCGGGGATCACGTCAGTCGCGCTGCTAGACAGGGGTTCAGGGAAGTAAATACTGTGGTGCAAACACCAGACCACACAAGCTCCCAAAGAGAGCTAGGAATTCTCCTCAAACAAAAAAACACCAAGCACTGCTGTAGCTGCCAATTTTCTTTATTTACTTCATCCTGGTACCTCGGCCTCATAGGCCTTCAATGGAATAACCTAATACAATCCCAGCAGTCTTTTATATTCCAGCTCCACATTAATTCATCTTAATTCAATTAAATAAACAATTAAACAAATTTCTTTAATAATTACTCAGCTTAGAGCTTAAAAATATACCTCCCATATTATCATACACCATAAATATATTAAATAAATGAACACCACACAGAGTGAATGAAATTCCCAAATGACACTTTTTTTAAAAACATCACTTCTACTACACATTATTATGACACATTTCCATGTTTCCTCAAACATCATAGTTACTTATATATCAAAAAACATGAAAAAGAAAGTTTCAACCTACCCCTGAAACTCTTATATTTATTCATAATATAAATTCTATAACCTTATTAAATGTAAAGATTTTTTAAGATTTTGACCTCATTTTTATTGCACATGTATTTTTACTAATATTGTATATTAATCTTATATCTCAAATTAATTGATTAATTTATTCACCCAAAAGTCATTGCTTATTACCTAGCCATCAAGTCTGTTCTATAAAATAAAATAAGTTCCATTGACTGAATAAACCATCTAAGTCCCCCAATTAATGTCCAAATTGAGAACCGTAGGATATAAAATGCCCAAATATACTATTAATTTAGTTTCTAACTTGATCAACTTCTGTTTAAATTCATCCCCCCATAGTATGTTCTTCAGAGGGTTTTGCTAATACACTAAAGAAAAAACTATCTATACTACCCCCATGTGTGTCGCAAAAGTGTTGAGCCACTGGGCTATCCAACCTCTTATTTCTTACATCACCCAAGTGCTCCAATATCCTCAGTTTCACCTTTCTTTTTGTCTGTCCCACATACCATTTACAAGGTGTACATCCACAGCCAATGATGTAGACTACACCACACAAATTACAACTAAACTAATTTTTAACCAAAATTTTCTTCCCATTTATTGTCCATCCATCAACATTCTTTAATTTATCACACACTTTGCAAACCCCACATGGAAACATTCCCTTTCTTTTGACTAAATCAGCCTTATTTCTTGATCTTAATAGCGCTTTTAAATTATTAAACCTACCATACGAAAAGGTAACTCTCTCAGGAAATAATTTCCCTACTACTTCATCCCTACAAACCACAGGCCAAAGGTCATTCACTAATCCACTAAGTACTTCAGAAAGGGGAGAGAATTTGTTCACAAAGAAAAGGGGTTCAACACCAACCTTCTCCATTTCATTTTTCCTAATAAACGTCTCATGTTGAATAGGATCACTACTTTTCCTTTTATAACTTGTGTTCCTTTTCAGATTATTTAAGACCTCACCTATTTGTTCCATGCTATATCCACGCTTTAATAATTTTTTCTTAACCAGATCAGATTCCCTTTCCAACATCTTTTTATCAGAAGTGTTGGTCATAATCCTCCTAAACTCACCATAGGGAAGGGATTTTATCAAATGGCCAGGATGAGCACTACCAGCTTCCAAAATGCTATCTGCAGCCGCATCTTTATGAAATGGTTTGTACTGCAAAATACCCATTTCATCTGCATAAAATTCAACATCCAACAATTGCATTCTGTTCCTACTAGTTCTATAAGTAAATTCCAAGCCATATGTATTCTGACCAAGTAATTTCATGAATTGATCAAATTCATCAATCTCTCCCCTGCACACAAAAATCAGATTATCAATGAACCTTTTAAACATAATCACACGTTCTTTGAAAAAATCTTTTATATACACAAACATGTTTTCAAAATGTGACATGAATAAAACTGCATAAGATGGGGCAAAGGCCACTCCCATTGCAGTTCCTTCCAATTGCAAATAATAATCACCTTCAAAAACAAAATAATTATGCATTAAAGCAAATTCTAACAACTGACAAATATAGGTGGTTTTTGGTCCTTCACACAATATTTTAACCACTGCTTCCAAGCCCATTTCGATATTGATGTTGGTGTACAAGGACTTAACATCCACACAAGCAAGATAAAGGCTTGGGACCCACTGAATCTTTTTTATGTTTTTCAACACGAGAGGTATTTTTAATATATGATTGCACTCTGGGGAGATATACCTTTAACTGTGAATCCAAAAAAATGCCTATGTTCTGTAAAAAAAGAACCCACCCCTCAGACTATCGGTCTACCAGGGGGTTTAGTCATTGATTTTTGAATTTTTGGAATAACAAAAAAACTGGCATCCTTTGGATGTTTCAAATATAACTTTTTAATATCCCCATGACCAAAAAATCCCAGTCTTTCTCCTCTTTCTAATAACTCTAACAACCTATCATTAAATTCTTTTATTGGATTACTTGACAACTTTTTCTAAACCTTGTCATCTAACAACAATTCTAAGGCCATGTTGTTATACTCTCTTTTATTCAAAATCACCCAATTCCCACCCTTATCTGCCTGTGTGAATGCATATTGGTCGGTAACAGTATGTAACTGTTTAAGAGCAAACCATTGCTCTTTACTCAAATTCCATGATTTACAGCTTGATATATACTTATGATATGCAAATTCTGTTTACAAAGTACACATTCAAAAACATTGATTGTATTTGTGATCTTTGGGGGTACAAATGAACTAGTATAGGGCACCTTGGGTATTTTTAGTTTTCCATTCCTAGTTGAAAAACAAACATCAGTTACACTAATCATTTCAGACATGTCTTCCACACAGTCATTATCAGAGTCCCAAAAAACAAATGGACTGTCATGTAGAGAAATATCTAACAGTCTTCCGTAATATAATTATTTGAATCATGCAGAATATCTGCTTCACTCCCCTGTAAACGGTGTTGTTCTTTAGCACCAAAAAACACTCTCAAATTTAGTTTTCTACAAAACACTTTAATTTCATTAATGAATTTAACCAATGAAGGAAGAAATGTTGGTACGTATTTCGTACCCTTAAGCAAAACACTTGTCACTACTTCAGACAACACCAAATTGGAAAGATTTACAATATCAAAGCTCTTATTTATGTTGTTTGTTTCATTCCCTATCATGTCCCTTAGAACAAACGTGCCAGGAAAAGCATGACATTCAGATGAAACACAAATCAAGGGAGGGTTAAAATCAATGTAATTCACCATCTGTGACACCAAATTCACTTCTCGGTTCTCCGGGAAAGTATTATTAACTAGCCAAGCAGAACATACCTTGACCTGCCCCACTAGACAGTTTAATTCTTTTTCCCCTTTCCCTGGAACCTCCTTTCTCTTCCTTTCACCCAATTCTGGTCTTCTGAGATCTCGCCATCATCTGGAGATGCTGCTCCTTAAAACAGTCTGCTGACATCCTCAAAAGAAACACTCTTTCGCCCATTGGACGTCATCTCACCAGATGATACTGAGGTCTCACTTGAGGATGGACCCGAATGAGATCTTCCCCTTCTGTAACTCATCTGCCTGGAATGCCCCCTCATTCCTTTGTGTTGCCAAGAAAAAATTACTGTACTACTGTAGTCATTGATATCTCGAGACAGTTTTTTCATTTTTCTAGCGACCACTTCTGACTCAACGTTGGCAACGCTAGATTTTATATCAAACAATTTGTTGGAGTAATTAAACTCTGAGGTGTCATTGATTAATGTTTCTTGCAGTTGTATAATATTTTTAAGTACCTTCTCATGGGCATGAGTATTTCTCTTAATGAGAATCTTTAGCCAGTTAGTGGTACAAGCTAATGAAACAGATTTCCATTCTTCCAGGAGGTCAGATTCCTCCTCTGAAAAGTCATATGCAGGGAGCTGATCAACGCTTTTTGGATTCACAGTTAAAGGTATATCTCCCTAGAGTGCAATCGTATATTAAAAATACCTCTCATGTGTTGGAAAACATAAAAAAAATTCAGTGGGACCCAAGCCTTTATCTTGCCTGTGTGGATGTTAAGTCCTTGTACACCAACATCAATATCGAGATGGGCTTGGAAGCAATGGTTAAAATGTTGGGTGAAGGACCAAAAACCACCTATATTTGTCAGTTGTTAGAATTTGCTTTAATGCATAATTATTTTGTTTTTGAAGGTGATTATTGTTTACAATTGGAAGGAACTGCAATGGGAGCGGCCTTTGCCCCATATTATGCAGTTTTATTCATGGCACATTTTGAAAGCATGTTTATGTATATTACAGATTTCTTCAAAGACCGTATGATTATGTTTAAAAGGTTCATTGATGATTTGATTTTTGTGGTGCAGGGGGGAGATTGATGAATTTGATCAATTCATAAAATTACTTGGTCGGAATACTTATGGCTTGGAATTTACTTATAGAACTAGTAGGAACAGAATGCAATTGTTGGATGTTGAATTTTATGTAGATAAAATGGGTATTTTGCAGTACAAACCATTTCATAAGGATACGGCTGCAGATAGCTTTTTGGAAGCTGGTAGTGCTCATCCTGGCCATTTGATAAAATCCCTTCCCTATGGTGAGTTTAGGAGGATTATGACCAATACTTCTGATAAAAAGATGTTGGAAAGGGAATCTGATCTGGTTAAGAAAAGATTATTAAGGCATGGATATAGCATGGAACATATAGGTGAGGCCTTAAATAAGCTGAAAGGGAACACAAGTTATAAAAGGAAAAGTAGTGATCCTATTCAACATGAGAAGTTTATTAGGAAAAATGAAATGGAGAAGATTGGTGTTGAACCCCTTTTCTTTGTGAACAAATTCTCTCCCCTTTCTGAAGTACTTAGGGGGTTAGTGAATGACCTTTGGCCTGTGGTTTGTAGGGATGAAGTAGTAGGGAAATTATTTCCTGAGAGTGTTACCTTTTCGTATGGTAGGTTTAATAATTTAAAAGAGCTATTAAGATCAAGAAATAAGGTTGATTTAGTCAAAAGAAAGGGAGTGTTTCCATGTGGGGTTTGCAAAGTGTGTGATAAATTAAAGAATGTTGATGGATGGACAATAAATGGGAAGAAAATTTTGGTTAAAAATGAGTTTAGTTGTAATTCGTGTGGTGTAGTCTACATCATTGGATGCGGATCTACACCTTGTAAATGGTATGTGGGACAGACAAAAAGAAAGGTGAAACTGAGGATATTGGAGCACCTGAGTGATGTAAGAAATAAGAGGTTAGATAGCCCAGTGGCTCAACACTTTTGCGACACACATGAGGGTAGTATAGATAGTTTTTTCTTTAGTGTATGAGCAAAACCCTCTGAAGAACATATTATGGGGGGTGAATTTAAATGGAAGTTGAGCAAGTTAGAAACTAAATTAATAGTATATTTGGGCATTTTATACCCTAGGGGTCTCAATTTGGACATTGATTGGGGGACTTAGATGGTTAATTCAGTCAATGGAACTTATTTTACTTTATAGAGCAGACTTGATGGCCAGGTAATAAGCAATGAATTCTGGATGAATAAATTAATCAATTAATTTGAGATATAAGATTAATATACAATATTAGTAAAAATACATGTGCAATAAAAGTGAGGTCAAAATCTTAAAAAAGTTTACATTTACTAATTTTATAGAATTTATATCGAACAAAAAATCAAAACTAGCGATACCGCTGCTCCAAGATACCAGGTCCAAAGGAGTACGCAAAAAAGGTTTTTAACGCAATTTTATTCACAGAAGCCAAAAAGAGCGTTTTCGCTACTGCTCAGGCAGTAGCTTCATCAGAATTACAAACCATTGGCGCCAAAAAGCAGATTTAAACTTTTAATCATCCATGACGTCACCATACAACACTAGAAACTTGCGCTTACCATTTAAACATATAAAAGTCACACACACAAAATTAACACACACAAAATTAAAAAGTGTGTGTGCAAAAAGCGGCAAAAGCTGAAATTTAAAAACATTGAAGTTAAAATTATCCTTGTTTAGGAGGAACAAAGCAGAACATAAATATAAATATAAGTACACCAGGGCACACAAATAAAATAAAGTACCAACTTATGGCCAAGTTGGAACCTGGTGTAGTTGAACATATACCGTATGCCCATATCATGTCTCCTAGTTTTTAAGCAGTGTTTTAACTAACCTAAGTATTAACTTCCTCCTAGACTCTAGTACATATAAACAAATTGAGTGGACAAAGGTTCCTTCCCCTCACTGTAGGTGGTGAGAAGAAGTTAGAAACACTTTGTACCTTGCTAGAAGGGAAGTTCCCTATTTTTTTGGTTCACTTTAAGGTTCTAGCCAGGTGTGTTTGTGCTGATTACAAAACCCCTACTAGGAATGGCTGCTGATTAGGCAAAGAGAAAACATCCCCATACCACAAGTGGTAGGGCGATTTAGAATAGATTAATATAAAATAGGTTAAAGGGTGGAGCCCTACCTAGTATCCCCACGTCTATAAAATTAATACACTGGGGTCTCTTGTGCAATAAATATAGAAAAAGGGGGGTTCCCCACTGTGAGTTGCTTATAGGTCATGTATTATCAAAAATAGGAAAACACTATTATATAACTAAAACATATGTGTATGTTATATATGTTTGTTAATATTAGTTGATAAATAGTGACCCAAGTAAAATAAAAGAGACTTGGAACAGGAGTTAAATCTAAGTGTGCTACAAGATATCAAAAAAATGTTTTTATTTGATTTGATTATCTCATGTAACTTTTAAGTTTTAGTATACAGGCGATGTTACAATGTTCATTAAGGCCCAGGCTATTAAAGGCATCCAGTTTAATTTGCCATACTAATTCTTTAATTTCAAGGAATAAAGCTTGTGGTCCTCCACGTATGTTGTGTGGAATGTGATCAATTGCTATAAAGTGGAAGCTATGGTCGCTCTGACTTATGATATGTTTTGCAAGAGCATTGTCTTCCTTCTTTTTCCTTATTGCATAGGAGTGTTGATAAATCCTATCCTTAAGTCTTTGATCTGTTTTGCCGACGTAATAAGCCGGACAACAGTCACATAAGGCCAAGTAGACTACTGATCTAGTATTGCAGTCTATTTTGTGGTAAATGTCATACTTCTTACCTTTAATTTGGAATGTTGAACATGTTTTTAATAATTTACACCAGTTACAGAGGCCGCAACGAAATGTGCCCTTTTGTTTTGAAAAGAAATCAGTCTTTTTATTTCTTTCTAATAAGCTTTTGAGGTTGTTGCCTCGTTTATATACAATAGGGGGTAAAGTATCTAGTTTCCCATGAAGTTGTGGGTTACTGGTGATGAAATACCAATTTTTATGGATGATGGAACTTATAATAGATGATTCCATATTGAATGTAGTTATAAAACTACTAGTGTAGTTCAAGTGTACTGGTTCTAGAGACCCATTGGTAATGTTGTCTTGAGTTGTTGAGTTAGTGAAAGTAATAATTGACTCATCATGAGTTATATTAAGACAATTCTCTGGGTTAAACTGACCCGATGTCAATAAGGGTACATAGACCCCTGAATGTCTCTTATGTTTAACTTCCCCAATGAGTTCTAGAATAAGGTCCTCAGGGTAATCTCTACTAGAAAACATTCTACTTAGTATGTCACATTCCCTATCAAAGCTTTCTTCAGTATTGTACATTTTTGAGGCTCTAATCAGTTGGCCCTTTACTACAGACCTTTTTTGTTTAAAAGGGTGTTGGCTTGAAAAATGAAGGAAAGAATTACAAAAGGTCGGCTTTCTAAAGATTGTAGAAAGAAAGCCCGCCTTGTCCAAATCCTTCATGAGCTTCACATCTAGGTAGTCAATTTCTACCGTTGAAAAATGGTAGGTAAAACTAAAAAAGTCAGTGGTGTTATTTAAGTAGTCAACCAATATTTCAGCCTCATCTTTGTTGCCCTTAAATAAGATGAATATGTCATCCAAAAACCTGGTGTAATACGAAATTTGATGTTGAAATGTTGTATTGTGTAACAAGAATTGTTTTTCCCAAAAGGCAACAAATATGTTTGCCACACTGGAGCCACAAGGGGACCCCATTGCAATGCCCTGAGTTTGCAGGTAGTATTGTTGCTCAAATAGGAAAAAGTTGGAAGAAAGGATGATATCCAGCAATTCAGCTACAGTGTCAATATCCATCTGTGCTGCTCCCAAATCCTTTAACATATTACTAACCCATTCGATGGCCTCATTGTGTGGGATGGAGGTGTATAAATCAACCACATCAATGGTAAGAAAGTTATAGGCCTCTTCGAAGGGGATGTTATTCAAGTCTGAGAGAAAGGACCAAGAATCTTTACAAATGTGGGGTATGTCTTTAAGGTATTTTTTCAAGATTTTATCCACCAGACGTGCACAAGGGTGGGTCATGGAAGACCTACCATCCACCAAGGCCCGCATAGGTGGGTTCTCCAAATTTTTATGAATTTTTGGAATCCCAAAAATGACTGGGACCTTGGGGAATGTGATGTCTATATAGTGGTAGGTTTCCAAGTCTATGTTCCCAGCTAAAAAAAGGTCTCTGAAGTAACCTCTATTTATTGGATGCGGATGTACACCTTGTAAATGGTATGTGGGACAGACAAAAAGAAAGGTGAAACTGAGGATATTGGAGCACTTGAGTGATGTAAGAAATAAGAGGTTAGATAGCCCAGTGGCTCAACACTTTTGCGACACACATGAGGGTAGTATAGATAGTTTTTTCTTTAGTGTATGAGCAAAACCCTCTGAAGAACATATTATGGGGGGTGAATTTAAATGGAAGTTGAGCAAGTTAGAAACTAAATTAATAGTATATTTGGGCATTTTATACCCTAGGGGTCTCAATTTGGACATTGATTGGGGGACTTAGATGGTTAATTCAGTCAATGGAACTTATTTTACTTTATAGAGCAGACTTGATGGCCAGGTAATAAGCAATGAATTCTGGATGAATAAATTAATCAATTAATTTGAGATATAAGATTAATATACAATATTAGTAAAAATACATGTGCAATAAAAGTGAGGTCAAAATCTTAAAAAAGTTTACATTTACTAATTTTATAGAATTTATATTATGAATAAATATTTATAATAGAGTTTCAGGGGTAGGTTGAAATGTTCTTTTTCATTTTTTTTTGGTATATAAGTAACTATGATGTTTGAGGAAACATGGAAATGTGTCATAATAATGTGTAGTAGAAGTGATGTTTTAAAAAAAAGTGTCATTTGGGAATTTCATTTACTCTGTGTGGTATTAATTTATTTAATATATTTATGGTGTATGATAATGTGGGGGTATATCTTTAAGCTCTAAGCTGCGTAATTATTAAAAAAATTGTTTAATTGTTTAATTATTTAATTGAATTAAGATGAATTAATGTGGAGCTGGAATATAAAAGACTGCTGGGATTGTATTAGGTTATTCCATTGAAGGCGTATGAGGCCGAGGTACCAGGATGAATTAAATAAAGAAAATTGGCAGCTACAGCAGTGCTTGGTGTTTTTTTTTGTTTGAAGTAAATATTGTGGAAAGAAATATCTGGGGAATTGTTTGGCTAGACTTGTATAGGCCCTAGGGCCGATAACCTAGTACCAACCTATAAACCTATAAAGAGAGCAGTATTGGGTACAATACATTAGCTATGAAGGTTCCTTTGTAAGACAGGAGGCTTTCAGAATGCACACTGAACATTCCATCTGTCAGTGGGTTATGATCCAGTTTAAGGAGCCTGTAATAATTCCTAGTTAGCTGACTCAGTGTAGAAGAAAGAAGTGTTCCACAGTTTCAAATGCACTTTGATATGTGAATAGGGGACTCAAAATTCATTAATTTTCCATGCCTGCATTGATACTGTCAGTTGTAGGGTTAATAGTGTTATGATCAAAATGAAATTCGGAGAGGCGGCCATATTTCTTGATTTGTTTTATTAGATGGTCATACATGTTTTTTTTTTTAATTATTAATGGGAGTAGGTTAGGTATTGGGTTGTAGTTCAGCAGAACTAGAAGGGGAGCTGGGATTTGGTAGTAGGATGATGGCAGACCGTTTAAATTGTGGAGGACTATTCTTGGAGTGACTGAAGACTGAATGTATGAGCAAGTGATTTTGTGACTATCTGCCATCTGAAGGAATGAGGGGCGAATTGCACAAGGGCTTGAATATGACTTTTTTAGTCTTTCAATGTGTTTACAAGTTGTTTTGGAAAAGTGAAAGTTAACTTTTGAGATTGCTTGAGAGAAATGTCTGCTACTTAAGTCTGAGAAGGTTTGCTGGTGAATGTATGCTTTTTGCCTAAGTTGCAAATAGAAATGAAATCTTTGACTTAATTTAATAGTTTGTGTCTGTTTCTGATAGGTTTTATGTTGTCCTAAAGTAATGTTTTGTCCTAAAATAATGACATAAGCTGTACCTTTGATAATCCTCCTGAACAGTTTTGTTTGAGAAACCATAATGGCTTGCTTATCACAAAGATTATTAGCTTCTTTTGCTTTGGTGTGCAACCATCATATCCTAAAGAGATATAGGAAGGTGTTGTGGTCAGTAGGGCTATTGGTGGCATTCCAGGTATGTCATGCTTTGTTCCTCAATTTAACTTCTAGTTTGTGTTCTGCATTATTCAGCTTTTGCCCGTTCACAGGATATGACCTTGAGTTGAAGCTATGAATGAAGCAAATAGCTATATAAAAGATGTGGGATTGGTTTATTGGTGCAAAATAGAACAATCTATGAAGTTCCATGCAAATCTGTTATAGTGATAAAACTACCAGACTTAAGATCTATTATAAATATTAAAAGACATAAAAGCAAAACAAAGCTGCATGGGTTTTTTGAACAGATACATATATTTTCACACAATGTAGCTATATAATTCTACATGTTTTGCATTAAATTATTAACAAGCAGTGACACTATAAAACACTACTGAACTTTTTCTCTCCATGCCCTCCCAACACACACACACACACACACACACACACACACACACACACACACACACACACGTGTGTGTGTGTGTGTGTGTGTGTGTGCGTGTGCGCACTCTCTAGCTATTTATGTAACAAGCTTTTTTTTAACTAACAGGCTATGAGTGTGGACAAACAATATTACATCTGCTACACATTGTGCAAACTATCCAGCAGGTTTTGCTCCACTTGAAGAAGACAGATGTGTAACCCAACAGCTGTGTAAGTGCTCTGAGCATGGTCCAACTGTTCCTAAACAATTACTCTCTCTCTCTCCACCTCCACACCCTCAGGAATGTCCATAATCTGATCTGTGATCTCCTTGTATAGTGTAATTTCTCCACTGTATTATAAGGCCTGTTGCTCCTCACCAGCCATGTCAGACATTTCTTTAGTGTGCTGTGGTCTTTGCTTTGCTACAGAGTCTCTTCAAGGACTGTCTGAATTCAGTGGGTTATAGTTTCCTCTCCTTGTAATACATGGTGCTACTGTGCATCTTGCTGCTATAGGTCCATAAAGGTCTTCTAGGTGCTATATTATGGGGACTGTTTGTGCTTGGAACCTGCTTCTCTGCAAATCTCTAAGCAGCAGAGGTATACATGATTCCCCCCTAACACGATGACAGTCCCACTCAGAGCTACTTGACATAATGGTATAATAATATGGTAATTTCCTCTGCAAACTGGCCACCTTATCTTCTGTTTTTTTGCCCTTCAAAGACATAAGCCTTCTTTATGGGATATTCTCAAGTTAGGACAAACTATTGAAGAAACTGAACAGATATATGGCTAGTTCAACTGCACAGCTATATGGATGGTACTAGAGTTACAAATGATTCTAAGGACAGAAAGTCACATTATTAAGATTGACCTAGAATTTGTGAAAAGGTTTGATTTTTACTATACATGTTCACAAGTTTAATTTACATAGTGTTAAGGTTAACTTAGAGTTTTTAAAGCCACATAGTATCCCTTTTTCTTTAGCACATCTTATTACTTGTGTAATTTATTCCAGTAAACTTTTTTTTTTAATTTAGCCTGTATATTTGTGTGTTACAGGCAGATGTCACAAATGCAGACATAAATAATGCCATAGAATTCACTGGCAGTATCTTTAGCAGTATTACGTACAGTCTTTGAAGGTAGCATCATTGTCTTTTTTTCTGTTTTTATAAGTATAGTTTCCATTGGTAAAGCCTGGGAATGATGCTTTATTTATGACAAAGTCTGTAGCTTCTCTTTCATTAACAACAATCATATCATGATTTCTGTTATTTACAGAGGGTATAACCTTGTGTAAGGAGTAGAAATATGTTTGTCAGTATACCTAAGATACAGAGATGAGACAGGATATATAGGTAACATTAAATGACTGAGTTGGTTTGACTAGCCTCAGTAACACTATCAAATAAGAAGTATTTTTGTTAGTCCATATTGCGATACCCTGTGCAGGATTTTAGTGCTTGGTCGACATGAATTGTTCTGCTGCATCTAAATGATAATTTCATAAACAATGCCAAAGTCTGCATTAATTTTCACAGAGTATATTCAGTCTGAGATTGTTGTTTCATAACATGTTTTTCAATGTTCGGGTGTACGCCTTCAAATAATGGCATGCAGTCAGACTTTAGATACAACAGCATAGTCTATATCCAAGGAACCAGCCTTTAATCCTGCACAGGTAGGAGATATGCTGAAATACAGTGTTAAAGGGTGTTATGTATCAAACAGCACACTAACTCAAAATACAACTACATATTGATAGCAAAGATACAAGCAGAACAATATATAATGAGACATACGCTGTAAGAGATGTTTTCAGAACTGCAACAGCCATGTGCTAACCATTTACTGTATTTTTGCTTTTAGATGAATTTTGAATCCATAATAACTGTAACGGCCCCTCTTTACCTCATGCCAGTAATCAAGGAGCCCCAAACTTCACCCCTGACACTGGTGAGAGGTAGTCACTAAAACATAAATGGATTTACACAACATTTAAATGCAGCTCTCTGCATCAAACACAATTTTCCCCAAGAGCATACAGGGAACATGCTCTACTGGGACTGGACTCTCTGTCTCTCCAGATCCCAAACAAGACCCACCTTGGAGCACTGTGTCCCAGTTTCAAGTATCTGACACACACACTTGAATATCTGATTTTAGACACACACACACACACACACACACACACACACACACACACACACACACACACACACACACACACACACACACAGGAAAGGCTGACACAGATTCACCAGCTGTGTTCCCTCTCTCCAGACTACAGGTTAGATTGCTGCCACCAGCCAGATACTCTAAGGCTCTTAGAAAGGGTAACTAATTATACTGTGTTAAACTAATACTGATATAAATGGTAGCGTCTGACCAAAGCAATAAGGCTTATTGGAGTGGCCACAGTGTCTCTAAAATAAGCACAAGTACTCTCAAGATGTTAAAAGTATTCTCTAAAAGACCAGCCATAATGAAAAGGTATAAAAATATTTAGTAATGGATAATAAAATAGAAAACAGGAGAATACTTAATATTTAGTTACAATAAACATCAGAGTTTCAGTCACAGTAAATATAAAAATAATGGACAAACTAGTTGTAAAGCACAAAAACGACAAACTAGTTAAACCAAAGTGCAGAATGAAGAGACACATACACGAATTAATGTAAGTTTATGCCACTACATAAACTTCATCAGACAAGATAAAAAACACATTGGTACATTTAAATACAAACAAGTAACCAATCAGGATGTGTTTAACACAATACATTAAAATGACACCACCCTCATTACTAATAATATAATACACAAAACCCTACTTAAAATGTAAAACTGTAACTTTTACAAAATAGAAAAAAATAAAAAAATAAAAAATTCAGAATCAACGCTTTAGACTTCTTAATTTTAAAATACTACTAATGATACAACCTTCATTTAAACCTGGCAAACTATAAGCATTCAGCATAATTTGCCAGGATAGCTCTAATTCTTCAAGTTTTAGGGCATCAGGTCCACCTCTAACATCTCTCTGTACTTGATCAATAACAATGAACATAAACCTGTGGTTAGGGAATTGGACAATGTGCTTGGCCAGAGCATTATCTAGTTTCCTCTTCTTTATAGCATATAAATGCTCATACATTCTGTTGCGAAGTTTCCTCTCAGTTTTACCTACATAAAATGCAGGGCAAAACTGGCATTAAGGTAAACAACTAAGCTGGAATTACAATTATTTCTCCATCTCAGTGTAAATTGTAAATTATTAACACTGAATCTATTAGATTCCAGAATGTACGAACAATAATTACAGGATTGGCATTTGTACATACCTGGAGTCTTAACTGTGTTATTCTTAGACTCACAATAATCTTTGAGATTCTTGCCTCTCCTGTATGTCACTATAGGAAGTTTACCTACACTGTTAAAAACTTGATGGTCACCTTTAAAGAGTTCCCAATTTTTCAACAAGATCTTGAAACACCTAGCACTGTCAATGTTATATGTAGTTATAAAAGACGTGGGTGCATCATTCACTTCTTGGTCAATAATAGTACTAGTTGATAAATTAGGTAAATCACTCATGTTACTATGTGAAATAGACACAGCTCTATTCAAAAGTGGTGTATAAAACAATGAATGACGTTTAAAAGAAACTTCGTCAATAATCTCATTGATCAGTGGTTCAGGATAACCACGAGCTAGAAACATACGCTTCATAAATTCACATTCTTTACTGAAGTCACTGTCAACAGTTATAATTCGAGCTGCTCGAACTAGTTGTCCCTTAACAATTGCTCGTTTTTGATGGTGTGGGTGACAACTAGAGTAATGAAGCATAGAATTACAATAAGTGTTTTTCCTATGAATAGTAGCTGTGTACCTATCAAGAACACTGTCCTTAGACAATAAAATGTCAAGGTACGCTATTGAGTTATTGTCAAACGTATGTGTAAATCTTAAAAGGTTAGTGGTTGAGTTGAAATAATCAACCAGTGTGTCCCCAAGTACGCTATCTCCATCAAGCAGAATGAAGATGTCGTCAAGGAAACGGGTATAAAACACAATATTGTCTTTAAAGGTACAGTTATGCATAACAAAAAGGTGTTCCCAGTAGGCCATAACCATGTTGGCCACACTGGCACCACAGAGTGACCCCATGGCTACGCCCACTTTTTGAAGGAAAAGTGACCCTTCAAACATAAAGAAATTGTTGGCAAGAATGGTACTTAGAAGTTCCTCTACCAACAAGCATTCATCAGGGGGACACCCCTGCAAGTTAAGTACCTCGTTTGTCCACTCAACAGCCTCTTTATGGGGAATACAGGTGTATAAGTCCTTGACATCTATCATCAAGACGTTGTAACTAGTTTTATACTCTAACTCATTGATGTTTCTCAGAAATGTCCAAGAGTCCTTGCATATTTGTTTGATGTTAAACAAATATTTTTGTAGTATAAAGTCAACTACTTTGGCACATGCATATGACAAAGACCCTCTACTATCCACCAAAGGGCGCATAGGAGGGTTTCCCACATTTTTATGAATTTTGGGAATACCAAATAAGCAAGGAACTCTTGGATAAGAAATGGACATGTAATTGTACATAGCTTGAGTAATCCTACCCTCTAAGTAAAGATCTTCTATAACATTCCTAATCAAACTATATGCCTTATTAAGTTCTGAAATAGAACTAGTAGTGTATGAGGGAGAATTTAGTAAGTTACTCATTCTAGAAGAGTAGTCTGTGTTGTCAAAAATGACAGCACCTCCATCTTTATCTGGCTTACAAATTCTGATGACATTCATTTTTATAAAATCTAAACAATCCCTTTCCACATAAAAGTCTTTATTGATGTTATAAAACCCAGCATGTTTATTAATAGCTAGGTTACGAATATCTAGTTCGCAAAACTGTTCAAATGTTTTAATGGGAGGGTTTAAAGGTGGGTTAAAGGTACTAGGAATTCTAAATTCACCAGGTACAGTACCAAGAGGTTCACCCATCAACATGTTTAGATTAAGCTTCCTGGTGTACAATTTTAAATCTATAATAGTTTTAACCAGGTTCAACCTGCGAGGTGGTACATAAGTTTGACCCTTGGATAACAAAGCTATTAAATCAGTGGAAACCTCTACTTTAGAAAAATTATAAACTGTAAAATCACCACTAATATTATGCAAAATAGAAGGTGAACTTTCATAAGAAACCATAACATCACAAACAACAGGTATGTCCACGACAATAGCTGGACTGCTATTGACATCCATGTTATTAGACGTATGACATAGATCGATTAATTCAAAATTATTACTGTTGTCTGCAATGTTATTCGTACAAGTAAAAGATCTGGCCATGTTCTTGTCTAGTTCCTCTGCTTTTTCTTTTGGTTCACAGACCCCATTGGTTGTTTTGGTCATGCCCCTAAAAAATTTGGGTTATTAGATCTTAAATTATAATGACCAATATGTTGATTTTGTTGCACAGGGTCATTATTATTGGGACCTTGTTGGAATGTAGACTCTTGGGAAACCCTGGTAATAGGATTCCCATTGTCGTGCTGGACACTGTCGGAACGAACGCTGTTACTGTTGGTATGACCAGTAGGGACATGAGGTTTCACATTGTGCCACGTTTGAGATGGAGAGGGCTGTGGATATGCTAGCCCTTCTTTGTAGGCCTTAATGTCCCTGTCAAGTTTCTTTATTTTATTGGCCTTCAGTTTGTCAAGGTAAGCGTCAATACTAGAAAAGGTACGATTATACTCATATCTGTACCTTAAAAATTCAGTGTCCAACTTAATTTGTTGGTCTAAATCACGTACTTGTACTGACAAAGCATTGATTTCCACAAGATAATGTTTACACATTAGCTCTAACAGTTCCAAGCCTTGTCGATCAAATAAGGCTAAAATGTCCAAGTGGAAATCAGAGTTAGCCACCTAGCCTGTTGGGTACTGCCACCGTCTGAGTCCCTTAGGTACTATTTTATTATTAATGCATTCAGTGAAATACGAAACTTCCAACTGATATTTCTTTAACTTAACCAACAGTTTGTCCATTTCTTTTAATTTACTTGAAATATCAGGTGTTATAAATTCCAGACTGTCAGACCTGTGCATATTACTATTAGTACCAAAAAAAGCATTATTATTGAGCCAGTTATTGAGGTCAAAACTGTTACCTGAAGGTGCCATGTTGTTTTGAACAATGCCAGCATAAGAAACATCGCCGTGACCTGGAAACCCTTTAGTTATGTTGTTAAAGATATTATCACTACTACTAGTGTTGTTTCCCGGGTAAATGGTGCTGCCATAAGCAACCGGAGCCACACTAGGTGCTGTAACTCTAATACCCTGGCCACAAGGAACGCTATTAGGCAAAACGCCATCACTGGTCATTGTGGTAGTGCTTCCCTGACCACAGGGTAAGCTATTAAATAACTTGTTGGTTGAAACGCCACTTTTAGATGCAGAATTGCCCACATTAGTGCTACTGTCTCCCTCTACGTTCATGATAGCCGGAAGTGGTGCTTTCCCAGCGTCAAAACGGCGTTCCAACGAGTCCAGCCGGGTCAACAAATGATCCATTCATTGGATAATAGACTCGTAGTTAAAGTTAGACACAACTGGAATGTTAGAAGGTGGTAATTCATTTGAAGGTGGTAGTTCATTTAAAACAGGATTCACTTGCAAAATAGCAGGAGTCTTATCAAAAGGTGTGCCGATATCTTCCATTACTGCTCCAAAGGTAGCAAACAAACAGACAAACTAGTTGTAAAGCACAAAAATGACAAACTAGTTAAACCAAAGTGCAGAATGAAGAGACACACACATGAATTAATGTAAAGCGCTTTTCGTTTATGCCACTACATAAACTTCATCAGACAAGATAAAAAACACATTGGTACATTTAAATACAAACAAGTAACCAATCAGGATGTGTTTAACACAATACATTAAAATGACACCACCCTCATTACTAATAATATAATACACAAAACCCTACTTAAAATGTAAAACTGTAACTTTTACAAAATAGAAAAAAATAAAAAATTCAGAATCAACGCTTTAGACTTCTTAATTTTAAAATACTACTAATGATACAACCTTCATATTTTGTAAAAGTTACAGTTTTACATTTTAAGTAGGGTTTTGTGTATTATATTATTAGTAATGAGGGTGGTGTCATTTTAATGTATTGTGTTAAACACATCCTGATTGGTTACTTGTTTGTATTTAAATGTACCAATGTGTTTTTTATCTTGTCTGATGAAGTTTATGTAGTGGCATAAAAATAACGGAGTTGGATAGAATCTCACAGATGCATAAAAAAAGAAAATGATACTAAACTAATCTCACTGTATAATTTCTAACTGAACTAAAGAGAAACTGCCCTTATTCCAAATGACTTTATCTCAGTGCAAGTGACTTACTTCTGTGTAAAGCCTATCTATAAACAGGCTTACACCAGGGGCCAAATTTCAAAAGACCCAAAATTCCAAAAGACTTACTTCTGTGTAATATACTGGAGTAAGTCACTCATACTGAGAGCAAATCTTTTGAAATTATGCCCTAAGACTGAGAACGATTGTTACTAGTTATGCCACTTGGATAGTGCTTCTCTGCACATAGCAACATGCTTTCTCACAAGATTGCTATCAGAATGTATTAATACAGTCACCAGAATATACATCATTTTATGGGCAGGAGTTGTTCAGAACAGATGTTAAATAATACGTTCTGTGTTCTAGTAAGGACATGGTTCCTTCACCAGATCTAAGTCTTACTTTATTTCCTCACTTTCTTTCCTTCTTATGTTTTCTTCTTGTTTTTACCTCTGCTTTTACACCAGTATTATTGTTGTCACAGTAACAGTTGTTGTCAGTTTTCATGGCTGGCTGTTTGTTATTGTTATTTCAATCATTTCATATATTGTTCTTATACATACATACAAATATTTCAAGCACAGGCATTAATGCCCTTCTAGCTTGCCAGTGTTAAGAAATATTAACTAATAATACAGTTACTACTCAAATAGTTAGTTGCAAATTAAAGAACATGCAGCACAAGTTTTCTGTTTTGTAGACACTTTTATTAACACACATGTGGGAGACCTAAAATTAATATAGGGAGTCTCCCCGAACAAAAGAAACTATGAGCTTATATACGTTTAGATAATACTGATACTAAGTCGACTAGGTACACCAATAGACAATAAAGGATTTGCATATACCAATCAGATAGTTCCCCGTAAACATTAAGACATACCTGAATACTTATTGCAAGGTAGAATGAGAAAATCGGACACAAGTCCATATAAGGACTTGTTTCCTTGACCACATAACTTTTTGATCATAGTGCTTACTTACTCCATGCAATCACATACTCTTAACCTTCAATGCACCTATTTTTGACCTTTCAGATTTTACAATCCCCCATTTGATGCTGATTAAGCATCACCATACAGTCTGTCAAACATTTTTCCATAACTCAACATTACCATAACATCCAAAATCTCAGCATTATTGGACACATTTACTTCATTGCTTTTATCTTTAAAAACTGGCATGTAAAACTTTGATTGAGCTTTTGCTGCCTTGGCAGCCAATAGTTTACAAATAATCAATGTCTTTATTAAAAACAGAACCAAAAAGATTATTAAGGCAAGAATAGCAATTAGCATTAGTAGTTTAAGTATGCCACCACCCCAGCCGGAGAATAAGTTAGTCAACCATGCCCATGTGGAGCTATCTGCTTCCTTAGCCTCTGACAGGTCCAACACCTTCTGGATCAGCTCCAAATGGCTAGTTATCTTGTGCTGATTGTCAGGGTTAAAAGTGCAGCACTCCTCATGGATTAAAGCACAGGTATCCCCTTTAGCTGCAAGTACAAAATCAAGAGCCATACAGTTTTGTAGGACCACAGCTCGCATGGCTGTCAGCTCATCAGTTATAAGTTCTAGTGCCAAAAAAGTTGCATTGCTCAGGGTTTCAAGGAGTTTTGACAGCTTTCTTATTTCTCAAATTGATTTTACCTCCCCATAAGAGGGTATCATGCCAGTCCAGGAAATTACATCATCCCCGAGGTCTATATGTGCTGACCCTTTAGTGCTGGCATGGGCAAGATCATGGTGGTAGATCCAGGATACATCCACCTTACCCACAGGGTTATAGGGAGCCTTCACTTCTTGAATATTTTGGATTTTTCCCTAGGGTAAAGTATATACATGTTGTATGGCTGGGACTAAATAACCTAGAAAACAGCTGCCAGACCAATTCTCAGGTAGCCATTTATATGCTTTCTTTCCACAGATGAAGTAGCAGCTATCATTTAATATTACCTTTGAGATGTTTTCAGAAGCTTTATTGTTAATAACAGTGTAGAAAAATACAATGAAGCCCAGGTCATCCAGCATTTGAGCATATTTAGAGAGATTATGTCTCTGCATATCATCTTCAAAAACCCATTCCTGCCGATGAAGTAGTTTGTGCATGTTATTTAGTCTTTTTGATGTTGCTTTCTTTCTGGCTGTACCCTGTGGGCACATTCTCCAGTCAGAAAAAGATGCTTCTTTGACCCTTGATTGATTTGCGATGGAAGATAGAAGGATGGCATGGCAGAATCTTGTGATAGAAGTGTCACAACTACTCCACCCCACTTTTTTGGATCCATTCTCCTCGAGACACAAAATGCCATTCTGGTGAAAGGCCAAGGAAAGTGACACACTCTTGTTAGGAAGTGACAACAATCCCTCAGTGAGATTGGTTAAAATAGGCTGGTACATAGAAATGTTGAGGGGAAAGCCATCATGAGCAGTAGGAATCGCGATGCAAAACCAACAATTACTGATATTGTAAGAAGAGGCATACATTAACTTGAAGGCATGATACGTATTAAAGGTCGGGTGTCAACAATTTGCTCATTTGTGGACATGAAGGTGTGGGGTGGTCACAAGACCAGTGAAAGTAGCTGAAAAAAGGAATGGCCACAATAGCAAACGTAGGAGTGCAAGAAATGTGCTGAAAATACATGTACAGTGTTTCTGTGGGAATGGTGTGGTGCACAAGGAAGGCTGAGATTGCAGTTGTGCAGCTGTACCAAAGGAATGAAGAGTCTTGAGTGAAGAGTCAGTTGAGTCCATCAGTAGGTGCATAGTAGCAGGAGAGGCTGTGAGTCATGGCTAGAAGGATAAACTAAAGTTAATGGCTTTAAGAGGGTGGTTTAGTGTGGCTTCGGGTGTGACGTGCAACAGGTTCCGGAATGTCCTGAGGTGAAGAGAAGGAAAGTGGTTGTTGATCTTCTGAAGACAGGATTTTCTTGACTTGTGAAACATATATCCAGGTAGATGATCCTTGTAGTTGAACAGCAGAAAAGGTAGTGAACAACACCAGGTAGGACCCCTTCCAACAGGGCTGCAAGGCTGTTTTCCGATTGAAGGATTTAGCATACACCCAGTCACATGGTTGAAGGTGATTTGCCAGGTCAGGTTCGGGTAGAGTTTGAGCTTGTATGACCTGATGGTGGTGGTGGTGGTGATGCTGTAAAACAGAAACAAAAGATTTGAAGTAGGACAATAAATTAGCATCATGTAACTGATAATCAGAAAAAGGAGGTGGTGGGGTGAGAGACATACGAATAGGTTGACCCATAATAATTTCATGTGGAGAAAGACTCTTGGAATGATGAGTTTGGCCTCTCATGGAGAATAATACTAAAGGTAGTGCTTGTACCCAGGTGAGGCCTGTTTCTGCAGTAAGCTTAGATAGGTGTACCTTGATGGCTTGATTTGCCCTTTCAATAATGCCAGAGGCTTGAGGTCTATAAAAGCAATGAAACATCAATACAATGCCTAGCATTTTGCAAATTGCTTGTGTCAACTGTGAGGTAAAGTGCATGCCTCTGTCAGAATAAATATGGCATGGTACCCCAAAATGGGAGATAAACTCAGTGCATAACTTCTTAGCAACATTAAGAATATTATTCCTGGCACATGGATAGGCCTCAGCCCGGACAGAGAAAACATCAATTATAGTAACAACATATTTGGAATGTGCAGAAGGAGGTAGTTCGATGAAATCCCATTGCAGGGCACAAAAGGGACCTGACAGTTTTGGTAGAGGCTGGTGTGGGACCTGGGTGCCTTTTGAAATGTTAAACTGTAAACAGATTGAGCAACTTGACACAAAATGGCGTACAGATTCCGAAAGACCAGGTGCGTACCAATCGCATTGGATCAGCTTAATTAGTGAGTTGTGGCCCAAATGAACAGGAAGATGATAGGTGCAGATCAATTGGTGTAAAAAGTCTTTTGGGGCTACAGGGTGCCCATGTGGAAGTCTCCAGATGGAGTCTCACCACGCTTACAATTTGCATGTATTCACTGAATCACCTTGGAATCTGACGCATTGTTCTGTTAATTCAATAAACACTGATTTGAAAACGTAGGCATCTGCAATGCCTGTTGAAATACACACAGCTGCATTGGTTGTCCCTGTACAGAGATGGAAAGAGCAACTTGTTTCACAGCCCAGACTGCCATAGTACTTCCCTTACTTTCAAAAGAGTCATCAAACTGGTGAGCTGCAATTTAATAACAGCAACTTGTTTCGGTAACAAAAGACATTGTAACAACATGTCACCATAAAATGCATTCTTGATAATAGTAGCACTAGATATAAAGAATCCCTGTTCTTTCCATAAAGTGCCAAAGTCATGTACTACACCATGCTCATAGCGGGAGTCAGTATATATATATTGACTGTTTTGTTCTTGACCAATTGATAGGCAGTAGAGAGACCTACTAATTTGGCTTCTTGAGCTGATGAACCAGTTGGTAAAGTTCCAGTGGACAATACAGAGTTTTGTGAGCAGATGGCCTAAGCAGCTGATAGCTGTCCATTTTGGTTGCGCAGACAAGATCCATCAACAAAAAGTACCAGATATGGATTTCGTAAAGGGACATCCTGGAGGTCTAACCTAGGAAGAAGAGAAGAGTTAATAATAAGACAGTCATGGGGTTCACCCTCATCCAAAGTGGAGATTAATGATGCTGGATTAAGTGCCGGGTATCGGACAATTTGGAGGGCAGGGTTAGCAAGTAAAATCAATTCATATTTTGTCAATCTAGAAGGAGATAAATATTGTGTTTTTGTCTTTAAGAGTAAGGTGTAAACTGCATGAGGGACAGCTAAAAAGGTGTTGTGTTCTAAGGTAATGGAGGCTGGAAGGTCCACTAGGATGGCTGCAGCTGCGATTGCTCTCAGGCATGTGGGTAATCCAGAAGCTACCACATCCAATTGGGTGCTAAAATATGCTATCAGTTGGTACCCTCCGGTGTGTTGTTGGGCTAAAAGACCCAATACCCCCTTATTTTGTACACTACAGAAAAGAATAAATGGTTTTGAATAATCTGGTAGGCCTAAGGCAGGCGGGTTGAATAATTGTACCTTGAGCTGTAGAAAAGCATTCTCATGTTCTCCAGACCAGGGAAGAGGCTCAGGAGTATCCTTCTTCAATAAAGCAAGTAAAGGCTGAGTAATTTCTGAGAAATTAGGGAACCACTGGCAGCAGTAGCCAGCCAGCCCCAGAAACCCTTGGAATTCTCACTGGGTAGTAGGACAGGGTGCATTTTGGATGGCTGTTACGTGGGAGGGCAAAGCTCTCCAAGCACCGGTAGTGGACAGCTCACTGGCTGCAGGACCTTCCTTCGGCTTGGGATACACTGAGTAAGCTTCAAAAGTGTCAGTAAGGCATGACAGATAGAGTCCATTGGTTCATCTTCTCATTGCTGATTGGCCTTAATCTTCGACCAGTTGGGAAGAGGGGGACAGATAACTGTAATGGTGTCCAGTATATAGTTTCTGATGGACTAAAAGCCATCCTTTCTCATTGTTCCATGTGGCAGAATGGGATTCGGGACATTTGCATTGTCCCATATTCGTTTTAAAAGGTAAGCTGGAACAGCATATTGCAATAGCGCCCTTACTTCTTCAACAGTGGGATTTTGAAGACTAACATGACCAGCCAAAATTAATTGGAATTTTGCTGGGTTAGACCATATGGGCGGAAATGACTTTATGATCGCTTGAAAATCTACTGCCGACCATGCCCTGGTGACAGTTATGGTAGAAGGGGCAGTTACATCTCTACCATGTGCAGGATTTGGGACTTCTCTTAAGGGAAAATACCCTTTTTTATCATCCTCCTCAGATGAAGATGAGGAGGAGATGTCCTGATCACAATCAGGATAGAACCTATCTGGTCTTAAATATCATTTTCTGGTATCAATGAGAATTGGGAAGTGCCCTAGTGGTTTCTGCATGGATTTTGAACTCTGCATTTTGTTGCCCTTAAAAAATTTAAAAAACATTAAATTAGGATCCCTAGATCTAGTGTATATCGCTGGGCCAGTATAATGTGTGCAGTCTTCTCTAAGCTGAAGTCTGGGGTCGAGCTGGTCTGTGATTTGACTAGCTGCACCATCAGAAGTAGACTAACTTGTGAATCACTTGATGTAGGTGCTAGCTGATCCACCCCTTGCAGCAACTGTGGTTGTTGAACAGTATCTTTGGTGGGTTGCCAGGCAGGCTGGAGTATGGCAGGTTGTTGCACCTGCTGTTGAGCCAATGGCTCATGCGCCTGCACTTGGCCTGCTATTTCATAAGCAGGTGATGCAGTTGGTTGGGGTGGAGTAAAAACATATTCTTTCTTGGAGGATTCAGTTGAGCCTATATTTAACTGACTTAAGCCCGCTGTTTGGTACAACCCTTTGTATGGCGGGGTCTCTAAGGGTTTTCCTTCTGCTATTCCCATATTATATGCTGTATGATTCAATGCCTTCAATTGCCCTTTTAATTTGTCTTGATTAAATTTTAAGCTTATTACTATGGAGTACTTTTCCCTATCTTTTGATTCCGCTTGCCAGTCATTAAAAGCCGCCCAGCATCTCGGCGGAACCCTCTTCCCTTTTTCTTTTAGTTTCTTTTGTAAATTAGCCAGTACATCTTTGTCAAAACTGTCATTAGTTGGAAGCATAATTTACCATCATTCTCGGTGAGAGTAACCCAATGATTCAGATACAAACAGCTTTCTTGTGACACTTTGTAAAACATGTAGCCGGCCGGAGTTCCTCTTTCTGGCTGTAATTCTTTACCCGCACTCACTCCCATGTTAAAAGAAAAACCTCCGTTTGTTCTATTTTTTTTTACACCAAACTACAGTTGGTAACCCACACTCACACATATGTCACCAGAAGATTATTGTTTAACCTCCACTCATTCAGTAACGAATCATATCACCTACATTTTGAAAGTTCCATGAAAGAGAAAAAAGGAAGACTTATACTGTATATCAGGCACTTACAAATGGCTGAGGTTCCAAAAGACAGAAAACCATCTGCGGGCCCATTAATGAGACATCAGCCATCTGCTTGAGCCCATCCCTGGATTTCTGATTCGAGTCATGGCACCAAACTGTTAAGAAATATCAACTGATAATACAGTTACTACTCAAATAGTTAATCGCAAATTAAAGAACACGCAGCACAAGTTCTCTCTTTCATAGACAATTTTATTAACACATGTGTGGGAGACCCCAATCAATATAGGTAGTCTTCCCAAACAAAAGAAACTGTGCCCTTATATACACTTAGATAATCCTGTTACTAAGTCAGCAAGGTACAACAATAGACAATAAAGGATTTGCATATACCAATCAGATAGTTCACTGTAAGCATTAATTTATTTATTTTTATTTATTTATTTTATTTTAGTTTTCGTTTATTTTACATTTCCTTTTGGTCCTTATCCTAAGAGATAAGCTAAGACACATATCAAAACATCATATCAATATAAAAACAACAGTAAAAAAAACAATACAAAATAAACTCAAAAAAAATATTAAAAAAAAAAAAAAAATACTAAAAAAAACAATAATATTAAAAGGAAAATTAATTAGGAAACATCATATTTAATATATTATTGAATTAAGGAGAAATAAATAATAAAAGGAAAAAATCATAAACAAAGTAAGGTTAAAGATAGAGTTATAAAAAAGGTTAGGAAAGTAAAGTGTAATAAAAAGGAAAAAAAAAGGTGGAAGTAAAAAAAGAAAATAAAAAAAGAAAAGGGGAAAATAAGAAAAGATAAATAAGAAAAAAGTAGTAGGCTGAAAAAGTAAGAGAGTGAAGTAGGAATAGCCAGATAGTAGGGCATAGAATAGGTAGGGTAGAGAACAGTGAAGTCTTGAGGAAAAGTTAGAGATTGAGTTGAAGAGAGATTTTGAGGAGGAGGAGAAGTCTATTTTAAGGAGATTCCAGGAAGAAGGAGAGGAGGTCAGATGGGGGGGAGGATTAGCCAAGGATTAGGTAGGCATGTGTGGGAGCCCAGACTAGTTTTATAGGGGTTTCTATGAGTGTGTGTGTGGACGTTTAGGGGTGAAGTTGTGGGAAAGGTAGATAAGGGTGAGGTTAGTGAATGATTAGAGGGTGGTTGTAGGTTTAAGAGTTTAGGTGTTTTAGTTCTAAGGTGTTGTTGGTGAATTTTGTAATGCAATTGTTAATTGTTCATATGTTGGTATTTGTTTAAGTTGGTAGCAAAGTTATTATAAGCCAATTTGTTGAGGTTATTCTTGGAGAGAGATGTAAAAATGAGAGGGCATGTTGAGTTTTGAGATCAAGTGTGTGTGTGGGTTTGGTAGGTTTAGCAGTGGGGGAAAGGAAGGGTTGTATCCTATAGGAGGGTTACATTGATTATTAACAGCAGAGGATTATTGAATTGATGTACCGATTTTTAGTGGGGAAGTAGAATCAGGAGAAATAATATTATCATTGGTAGATGAAACTGAGAATTAATAGTGAGCGTGAGGTAGAGAAGAAGAAGAGAGGAAAATTTGTGAGTTAGGGTTCAAGAGAGAACCAATGCTTTGTGAACCATTGTTCATTTCAAGTGAAGTTTGAGAATTTGTCAAAATGTTTGAGCTTGAATTAATTTTGTGAGAACATGTTGTGGTTATTTGGGTACAGCTGAACATAATAGTGTTCAGTCCATATTAATAGGTAGTGCATAAAGGTGTGGGATAGCTAGATGAAGGTCAATAATAAAAAGGTAGAAAAGAGAGGGTCCAAGTATGGATCCCTGAGGAAATCCTAGTAGGTAGGTAGAAAGGTGGATAAAGTGTTTTGCCAAAATACTGTTTGTTGTCGGTTATCTGTTTTGTTGGGATTTTAAGAGAATTTGTGGGTCTAATTATATAGTGAAGTGAAATCAGAGAGATTAATGGAGGTTAGAGATGTTTAAATGCTTTGGACAGGTCGATGAATAGAGCAGAAGAAAGGTTATTCAGGAGAGGGTTCTGGTGTGTGGTGGCTGTGTGATGTTGAAAGACAGAAGTTGATTTATTGGTATTCTTGTGTGACAAGTTGTGTTGATGTATGGAGTTAGTTTTATTTTCAGTTGGGAGCTATGAGTGGCTAGTGATTTATGGGGAGATAATTTTATCAATGGGAGAAAGGTCCAAATAGGGCAATGGGGACAATAGTATGATCTTCTGTGGGGATGACTTTCCACATGTGTGGGGGGTGGGATGCTAAATTTGGGTATATTGGAATTAAATAGGGATGTAATTTGGATATTATGGAATATGGTATATATTCAGAGAGCATGAAGTCTGTAGATCTTTCAGTTCAGTTAGGTTAAGTGAAAAAGAAGGAGTGATTGAATCAGGTATTTAAAAAAAGGGAAAGAAAAAAGGGGTGGGGTATTGTGAGAAATATGAGGTGGGTGGAAGGTATTGTTTGTGGCTAGTAATTGGATAGTATCTGTAAAATTAGTAAGGTGGTGGCTAGTTGGATTGTATAATTTTAATTATTCAAGTTGGTATATTCTGTATGGATTTTTGTAGATTCTATTGTGTATTGTTGTTGTGGTTTGGTTGTTGATCACCTTGTGTTGATAGGTTTGTATTATTGAGAGTTGTGCCTTTTAGTGTCATTTATAGTTTACCTAGTTTTGTTTATTCTAGAGCATGTTTTTTTAGTCTTCATTTCTTAGCTTTCTAATTTGTTTTGATTATTTGTTTGTTTTTTTTGAATTTGTGTTTGGTTGTAGCTGAAAGCCATGGGAAAGCTTGGCCTTAATTCTTATGGTTCTGGTTGGAGCATGGTAAGGTAGCAGGATAAAAGAAGGTAGAGTTAAAGAAAATAACAGTCAATTAAAGAGGAAGATTTAAGGCCTATTTCAAAGCAAAAGTTAAGATCAGAATAATAGATAGTTCTAAAAATTTTTTGATCTAATTAAGGTGGTAGAGGTTGGGTTAGGTTTGTTGTTGGTTATGTCTAATGATATAGTGGTGAGTGAGTCACTGATGTGTCAGGAGGTTGGGTTAGTCAGTCAGATGAGAGGATTGTTAGTTCAATATAGTGGGTAGTGTGTTAGCTTTGTTCTTGTTATTTATGTGGTGGGGGGTGGTAATGGTATGGGAAGGAAACCATAGGGGTTGGTGTGTGTAGGAGGCTACTACAATAAGTATTCCAGTCTATCCATATAAGCCTAGGATAATGGTTTCTTGAGGTAGGTGTTGGGATAGCCAGCAGAGGATATTTTCCAAGGTGGCTATTTTATTTCCAGGGGGCAGATACATACAGATAATATAGATTGATTTAGCATTAAGACACACCTGAATACTTATTGCTAGGTACAAAGAGAAAATTGGACATAAGTCCATATAAGGACTTGTTTCCTTGACCACATACCGTTTTGATCACAGTGCCTACTTACTCCGTGCAGTCAATCACGTACTATTAACCTTCACTGCACCTGCTTTTGACCTTTCAGATTTTACACCAATGTACCAAAACACTTGTTCCCATAATAAGTGTCCAGGCTGTTTTTAAAATATCTAAACTAGTACTTGCTTTAATGTAATTTGGTAGTCTGTTCCATGCATCAGCTACTCTGTCAGAGAACCAAGCAGTATGCATCTCATTCCTATAGAATCTTCTGCATAGGTTGTCTGATGATTCTTTAGTATTTTTTGATAACTCCAAACATTCCCAGAAGTAGTTGTCTCTAAATGCCCTATATACCTGAATAAGATCTCCTCTTAGTTATCTGTAAGAGACACTGTGCAAGTTCAGTTATATTAATCTTTCATAATAACTTAAATCTTCACATCCATGGATGCCCTTAGTATTTTTCCAATGTACTATTTCTAGTTTACTCATGCTTGTTTTCTTTTAGGGTTTCCATATTGTTATTCCATACTCAAGTTTGGGTCTAATGTAACTAACAAACAATGACTTCATTATTTTTGATTTCCTAGATTTTATAAATCTTTTTATACACCCTATAGTCCTATAACTATCATTAATCAATTGGTTAATATGATTAGAAAAACTCATAGCTGAATCTACCCATATACCCAGGTCCTTAAATGAGTCTGCAGTTTCAATCACTGTGTGCTGTATTAAATATTCACCTTTAATTTTTATGTCTCCCAAATCTCATATGCTTAGTTTTTGATGTATTTATCAGCATATTATAATCCTCTGCCCAAATGGTCAATTTAGTCAAGTTATTTTGTAGACATGCCTTATCTGTAACACATGTAATCAGTTTACCCAATTTCAAGTCGTCTGCATGTAGAGTGCAGAACACCTCAGTTGAAACAGTTAGGTCTGAAAGATCATTTCATTTTTCATTCATAGCTGTTGTTATATTGTTATAGAACCTCATCTTACAGGTGGTAATAGATCTATTTTCAAAATATGCATGCTGATATATGGTTTCAAGTCCCAGCCTATCCAGTTCTAACAATATCTTGTCCTATATTGGCTTATCCATTATTTTTCCATAGCATGAAAGTAGACTTAAGGGTCTAGATGACACTGGGTTTGTCCTACTCTCCTTTCCCTTAAAGAGAAGTTTAATAAGTGCATGTATTCAATCTTGAGGAATCTCCCCATATTTATATGACCTAGTGAATAGTAGGTATAATGGTACTGTAAGTTCTTGCTGAAGGGTTTTCAGGCCATTGTTACTAATTCTGTCTCCTCCCTGTGCTTTGTTTGGATCCAGTTTCCTCAGTTCTTTTTCAATATAATCTAATTTGATTCTGATATCTGGGGTTATCTGGATGTCACTAGGACAACTTATCACCCCTTTTGTGGAGCAAAACTGTTTTACATAACATTTTGTAAATATATCTATAATCTGTTGTATCTGGGAATAAATTTTAGAATCTGCACGCAGTTTATCAATTTGTATGTCTTTACTCCTTCCACATCTTATGTATCTATAAAAAGGTTCCCTGTTATGCTTAACATCTTTATATAAATTTTCTTCACATTTTTCTTGATCTTGTCTCACACTATGCTTAACCTGTTTATTGTTTATTTCAGTTTTCAAAGTTGTAGTTTGACCTCTCTTCCATTTCTTATATTTTTGCTTGTCACCTTAATCAGATACCTTGTCCTTATGGAAATATATCCCCCTGATGTTGTATGCCTAGATGCTGATGTTAAACATTTGTTTGATTTTTTGCACTCAAACAATTTTTCTTTCAAAACTTTTCACATTTCATCTGCAGTTTTTCCACTGAACACCTCACTCCAATTAGTTTTACATAGTGGCTGTTTTGCTTCCATATAATCTGTAATTAACCTTCTGTGCATTGGCTTAGATTTCAGTTTGGCAGAATTATCTAGTAATAAATTAACCTTTATAACCCCATGATCACTGCACATCAATGGTGGTAAAACTTGACTTGAAGTTACAGTAATTTCTTTGGGAAACAAACAATGTCTAGTATGTTCCCTCCCATGGTAATTTTTTTTTTGCAATCTGAAGCAATTGTTGTTCCTGAATATACGCTGTGAGCAATGTCCTTACTAACATTGTTGAATCAATATTATTCCAGTCTGTTTCTGATAAATTTAAGTCCCCACCTAATATTATTCTTCCCTCCTGTGTTTCACGCAAGAAATGTATGAATTCCTCTAGGTCATCTGCATTTGACTTTGGTGGTCTGTATAGTCCAACAAGTGTTATATGTTCCAGGGTTGTCTTTATTGTCACAGTTACACAGTCTATAGCATCAGTGTTATCATTGAACATGTAATAATTAGAGGTCTCATAGCCATCTTTAATCCCTATCATAATACCTCCACCTGATTTTTTGTTAGAATGTCTGTTACAGTATAAACATTTATACCCTGACAGAACTGGTTTCCAGTCAGTGTTCTTTAACCATGCTTCACAAATAATAGCATCAATCTTGTGGGAACACCACAAATCTTCTAATTAAAAAACTATTATTAATGCTCCTAGCATTAACAATCATTAGAGATGCATCAAATGTTGCTATCTGTGAACTGTTACATTTTCGACCTGGCAAAAATCTAGTGTTTGTCAAATATTGTAAAATATCTGTTGCAAAATTTCTTTTCCCTGATCTTGACAAATGCACACCATCCTGTCTGAACACTTGTGCCCCAAACAAGGCTTGGATGCTCTACACATTTCCATTTTTAAAACAGGATATTTTTCCATGTAGGAATTTACCCAAAAAATCTTTTCATTCAAAGTGACCTGAATATTCTTTCTATAGATGATTTGTGAAAAATATGTCCTAACACCAGAACAAGCTATACTATCTATACTATCTAAAAGGGCTGTCGGTTCCCTACTAACAGTCAGAGAATCCTTGCAGGTGACATCATTTGTACCAACATGAATAAAAACAGATCCATATTTCCTTATATTGAGGCGTTCCAAGGCTTGTCTCACATCTTCTATTTTTGCTCCTGGCAAGCATATCACTCACTATTCAATGTTCATTATCATCTCTGCAAATATAAGTATCATTTCCTCTAATAATTGAATCCCCGATTACAAGAATATCTTTACTGGCCAGCCCTGAAGAATCTTCAGCTTCTAATACAATGATATCTGCTCTATCAATTGTTACAAAGGATACATCTTCAGCACTATTAGTCTTATTAATTCCACTGTTTTCATTGTGTTTTAAATTCTCATCCAGCTGGCATTGTAAATCCACAGCTTGAGCCATGTAGTCAACATCTGTCTTTCTCTTCTCTTCTTTTTTCTTACAGTAATGTTCTTCAATCCTTCCACGTTCAATTTTGATTTCTTCCTTTTCACCTGCCCTTTGCCTCTTTTTTCTACCTACTCTGTAGGAAAGATTATGCCTTTTTCTATAGACTGAAGGTTTTCTGATAGACAGATATCACCATTTCCTTTCACCTGTACGCTGCATAACAAAGCAATGTTTTTTACTACATATTATCTTTCCTTTACAGTCATTAATCAGTTTCTTTTTCTTCCTTGTTATTTGTTGTGAACGCCTTTCTTTCTTTCTTTTTTGTTTCCTTCTAAACAAACTGGATCCTCAGATTGCTGAATACTTGCATCTAGAATTTCAAAATTGTCAGGGGCATCATCTTGTTTCATAGAGGTTGAATGTTCTTTGTAGAAAATAGATGCATTGTTTCCTAAATCTGTTCTATTTGTTCTATGCCTAACATTATTTAGTTCACCAGTTTAGTCATTAATATATGATACAACAGTTCTCCAAGCCATGCCAATTGCACAAGTGCAATCATCATCATTAAGTCTAGATTTACTTCTAACAATGGTAAGCCAATCAGCCAACTTTTGACATGAGGAACACAGATCACCAGTGTTATCAGCTGTTACCTTGAAATATGCATAGCATTTATTACACTGTACAAGGTATTTGTGCATTAGAAGATTATTAATTGCATACTCATTTAAGGAATCCATATTCAGCTTTAAATGAATAAAATATTGCAAAAGAAAAGAATAATCAAAATCAGTTACCACTGGATTCAAAGAGAAATCAACTTATATGACAAAAATCACACCTGTAATATACAAATAAATAATAAAGTACAGTAAAGTTGTACTGACCATACAAGTTCTACAAGCCAGACAAAAGTTGTAATTTCTTTACTTCACTATCGCTCGCAGTCGCACTTCTTTTTAACAGTAAAGATAAGTAAATCACAAATGAAGATAGGCTTGTTTAGATATTCTCACGATTTTCCTCTCTGCAGTCTGTGTAAATTTATAGCTGTCTAGGCCCCTTGGGGTGGCTGGAGCTTGCTTGTCTAAAACGTATCCCTTTCTCACAACCAACAGTGAAATTAAAGGTAAAACAACAAAATATTATTCAAAGTAAATCTTGTCAACAAGCAGTGCCTTCCTACCTACAAACAGTGAAAAACAGTCATAACAAATACAATATAAATTCAAATAAAATTTTTCTTACCAGTCAGCTCCACAGTAAATCACAAACCAAGATAGGATTGTTTAGATATGCTCAGGATACAGTTTATGCTTTTTTGTTTGACTTTTATTACTTCCTGGGTTGAGCCTGAGTCAAGTACCATTGGATCAATGCAATACCCTGTTCAACAAGTCATATCAAATCAATCAATCAAGCAAACAAATAAATAAATTTGGCAGATGCTAATGTTAGAGATAGATATGACCTACTGTAGCTAAATAAATAGCAAACTAGTAGGAATGAAGATTTTATCTGATTTGTCACTACTTGTCATTTTAAGGTTAATGATATTAAATGAGCAACAGAAAAAAAACATTAGCATTTGATGAAGATAGATTCCTGACTGAAGGATGTTATTGTGGAAAGACCTTTTTTCACTTAGAATGCTAGAACAATATATAATTCAGGTAGTTTTCTAGCTTTTGAAACGTAAAACAATGTATTGGTTGTTGAGCTTGTCGATATTGCAATCTTTGTCATTTTGTTAGACTTTCTAAAGTTTTTTTCCAGTATGCAAGTACAGAAGTGAATTAGAATATGTTGTTTTATTCACTGTAGCATTGTCAATGTTAATTTAGTATTTTGTCGGTGTGGGTATGCCTACACTGATACCATTATTTAAGGTTAATAAACAACTCTCTTAATAAAAGGGGCAGTGATGTTGTGTACAAACATGATGCCTGCCCTTCAAGGATAGAGGGATAAAGTTCTGACTACAGACCAGGTGACCTGAGTTTGACTAGAGACTCAAGCATTTGACAGAGTAGGCAGGGAGGAGGGGTATACCCATCGCAGGGGAGGGGCAGTGGTTCTTGTCTGGTTTGTGCTGCAATTCCAATGACAGAGGCCTGTCAGAGAGCAGAAGCTCATTATGCAGTGGGGGGGGGGGGTTGGGTCAGGGGGATGTGGTCATCAACTGAGCCAGTGATGGCAGCACTTGTACCGCATGTGAGGAAATATGCATGCATGGACTGAGTGGACATACATAGCCCTCATGGTAATGAGAGTGCTTACATCATCACCGGGAGGGGCAAGGGTTAGGTTCCTAAAAGAAAAATTCCCTCATTGCTGGGATGCCATCGAGAACCCAGTACCCTCATGGCTGCCTCCATTGTGTTTTCTTAGATGGTCAGCAGACATGGGGGCACAAAAGATGTAATAAAAAAAAAACTCAAGATAATTCTGTACAACATATATTTATTTTTACTAGCACTGTTGATATAAATATGGACCCATAGGTGGAATGCAACGTTATTCCTGCAGAATAAGTAAAACTTTTGGATTTGTAAGTTTGAGGCTCACTTCCCATCCAGGATTAAATAAACACTTTGCATTACTTCATTTTTTGAACAGATTTTAAAAAAGGAGCATGTATACAGCTTTAAATAAATTGTTTCAAGTTAATTGAAAATGTCATGCAGTAATATGACTGTATTGTCAAATGTGTGATGATTGTTCAGTCTTTCCATTAGGATGCATCTGGTGTGAAACAGACTGGGGCTATGTTGCGTGAGCTGAAGTAATCTTCTTCTTCTTTTGGCTTTCCCAGTTGGGGGTGAAATGAAAGCGCTAAATCTTTCTGCTTGGAATATTTGAATACTGTCGTGCTGTGTTCTTAATAAAAGTTAAAACCATACAGCGTTTAGTTCGTGTTTGTGGACTGGAAAGTTTCTTTGTGGACTGCAAGTTTTTCAAAAGAATTTCTCATACTGGCCTTTCATACCAAGCTGTGGGACTGCCTTTATTGGATCCTGGTATGGAGATTTGTGGTGATTATTTCCCAGTTGGGGGTCACCATAGTGGATCACCTGTCTGCTCATGATTGGCAGTGGAGTTTTACGGTGTTGAGTTGCCAGCCTGGCACCCAACCTTCCACAGAAGGCACACACATGCACGCACTCACATCTAGGGCTAATGTAGAGTGTCCAATCCACCTACAGCATGTCTTTGGGATGTGGGAGGAAACTGGAGCACCTAGAGAAAACCCACATGACCACAGGGAGGACATACAGACTCCACACAGAAGGCACCCCAGCCAAGGATCAAACCAGAGAACTTCTTGCTGTGAGTTGATAATGCTAACCGCTGCACCACTGCGGCTGCCCTAAGTAAATGAAAACATAGTTTAATTATTTTTTTCTTTTGCTGTTTTGTTTGGTTTTCACTGTGAATGGAAGATAATGCTGTACATGTCATACTTGCAGATTTAAGGGTTAATGTTTATGTCGTAATTCTGCAATCTAAAATTAAGCATTCAGAAATGACATTGCACTGAAATCTTCCGACTCTAAAGGTTGAACCATTTGATCTGTTGTACGTGTTGTACTGAGGAAACTGAGAAAGAGAATGCTACATTTGTTAGCTCATTTATAGAGACATCTTGGTGCACTAAAAGTCATGTCCCTGTGTGCACTCCTTATAACATAGCAGTAGAAGTAAACGTTTTTGAATCATTCTGAGTCAGCAGCGCACTCGGGTTCCTGGAATTCATTCAATGTATGAGAAATATTAATATACTGAGTATTTTGATTAGATTTTGCAGTACTCAAAGAGAAACATGACTGTTCTAAAATGTAGGTTTATCTGCACTTTCATAACCACACATCCAGTAAAGTAGGAAAACTCTGAAGTAAAAAAACTCATAAATCTAAAGCTGACATACCTTTTAGCTGAATGGGTAATTCTGCCTCCTTTGCCAGAGGCAGGCTGTTGTACACAGCTGCTGTACTCCCAATGCTAATAATCATGGCTGTGTAACAACTGCTGGGTAGTTACACAACCCAAGGACACTGCATTCTTATCTGACAGAATAGACATTAATCTAGTCCTTACTACCGTCTTCATATAACCAAACTGTCACCTAAGAACAAGAAAATCCAGAAATTAAATCTTTATTGACAGAAGAGAAATTAATTTAATTACCATTACCGCTTTCTTAAATGAACAAAACTGTTGTTTATAGATAAGAAATCCAGAAATCGTAACTTTTGGAAAGACTTTCAGTTACATGCACCCTCCTAATTAGACAAAAACAGCTTTTACTACATTCATATATATATTACATGGTATTTAATACATGTTGGGGTATCCTGTATGCTTAGAAATGTTTGACTGATTGACTAGATGTTTTATAATTTGTTTGTGGTTTTCAGTCCATTCTGTCAGTGTTGTTATTTAATATTTTTTTCTTAAATAATGTTATTGTATAATAGCAATAACCAAATCTGTGGTGTGGTATATTGACATTTCCCCATGGTTGGCTTTGTTTAATCACTTGGGCCCTCGCGATTAAACCACATCAACCATGGGTAAATCTTCAAAATACCACACCACGGAGTCAGTTATTGGTATTACACAATGACAAGAAAAAAAATACTTACTTTTCTTAAATAATGTCTTTGTATAATGCCTCCGTGGTGCCCTTCCACATTTTTCAGGTATCCTGGGGATTTTTCTGATGTACTACGCATGCGTCTGGGACTTGTGTTCCCACGCTTATGCAGTACATCAATGCTGTGCAAAGGAAGCAATGCAGAAAAGAAGGTCTCCGTTGCTCCTTTTTTCTTTTCTTTTTTTTTTTTTTTTTTTATTAAAAAAAATGTTTTGGACAGTTTAGGGGTAGGAGGGAGATGGAATGGAGGAAATACAAGGAAAATCAGGTACGTGCCTTTAGTTTTGATTAACATCCCTGATTTTCTTAGTATTTTCTCCATTCTGTCTCTCTGGTATGTCCGGAATTTGGATTTCGGAGTTTATTTAGTTTTGTTAAAAAAAAAAAAAGTTACAGTATATACCAATGCACTATCCCTCTCACTGTCTTCCTTTGTGGCTTCAAAAGGTTTAAGACCCTACTTGATGGAAATATTGTCATTTTCTTCTGCTTGGGTGTTTATTTCTCTTCTCTTCTCTTCTCTTCTCTTTTAATTAGCAGTATCTCTTTTAATTAGCAGTATATTTTCCTTTAATTTTCCTTCTGTGTTCCTTAATCATATATACCTTTTCCTCACCTAGGAAGTCACCTCTTCCGAATGTAATTTTGAGAACTACACTGTTTCCTCATCTCTTCAGTTGGCAAACTATTTTCTCACACTGGCTGTTTTGCTTCAAGTATGATACTTTTCCTTTGCCTGTTCCATTCTACCTCCATGTCTGCTGGTTAGACATTTTCTGATTATCTGCTATATCTTGTCAGTCTGCTGCGCTGAAGTGCCCTGAGTTTTGAATTGCTTGAATCTGCATTCTGGTTGCCATACTAAGAGCCATGACCTACAGTAAAATTCCCATCTTTCTCATTTTAAAGACTCTTCCTAACAAGTTTTTGCCATTCATTCTCAATGAAGAGAGATCTGTATACAATCTGTTGAGACTGTCCTGTAAGTTTCATTCTTTAGTGTGAAACATTGCCTTCTTTCTTGGCTGTCCTATGTTTTGTCAAACCATGATGCCTCAGGAATCAGTTGTTTGTACTCATCAGATTTAAAATAAGGATTTCTCAAGACTGTGGTGTGCTGTTTTGGGAAGTTCTCCTTTCCACAGTATTGTCCAACCATGGAATTTGTATACATAAATTTAAGGGTGTGGGGATGCATGGCAATTGTTTTGATTGGTGCCTTTGCTTTGAATATCACATGTTGTGTTTTGATCTCTGGTCAGCAGTCAACTAATTTCAGAATGATTGCATTTACAAGGTTTTGAGGAACATGCATCTGTTTCACTATAGTCTTCATTCCACAGATGACTGTGGCCCAGATGGTCATATGTTTTTCCACTTCAGGTTCAGTTTTTTATGATAACTTAGATGGCAAATGTAGACATCCCATGAGACAGTTTGCATATGTCCACACTCTTTATTTAACACAACAGAAACTGAGACCTAAGACAAAACCACATGACCTCCTATATACATGATTATCTTACTGGCTCACCTAAACATACATTGCACCATACATTACATCCTTCCCCTTACGCTAAATACTTGTGGTTACACAGAGAATATTTAATGCTGTGCACTATACTAGGGATATCATATTATATGCATACATTATTTATTCATGCATGAATAAATAACACAATGAAATGAATAACATGGAAAAAGAAATTGTAATAACTATAGTGCAGCTATGTAAGTCAGTCCTTGCTATTTTAACATGTTACGAAGACATTCTATCTGATGGCATTTTTGTTAGCCTTTGAAATCCATTTCTTTAAAATATCACCAGTCAGTCCACAGCAGACACAGTAGTCACATCCCTTATAATGTTATCATCAGGAGGTACAGGATCTTCCATTCCTATGGAAGAAATATCGCTAATACAGTGTCATGATCAAGTAAGTTTCTGTCTCAAATAAGCCTTTTTTGTTTGACAAACATGTCACTTGTGGCTAGAACTGTCAGTTACTGTCAATCGTTCTACTCGGTCCAGTCTTATATTATTGCCTTTGGTTGTGTCTAAGCTGTAGTCCATATTTAGTCTCAATGTATGACCTTGGTGTATTCGCTTGATCAGTTACAGCAGCTTCCTATTGTTCTGTTGTCAGCTCATTTCTGGATCCTTTCAACAGGCTTCAAGGAAGGTAGTGATTTAGCTGATCTGTCATAGTAAATTTTTTGTTTCTGCTAAGCTTTTTCTCTGGTTGGACTCATATTCTTTCCTATCAGCAGTTGGGAAGGTGACTGTCCAGGTCTATATTAGATAAACTAAAGTTTACCTTAGCGAGCACCCTAATCGAAAATCGCGTACCTCGTGTGATGCCCATGCCCTGGCCCAGCAATCAAGGAGCCTCAATCCTCTATCTATGAAGAAAGAACGATGTAACAATAAAGCATACAAAAGGAATGAGAAGGGAATCAACAGCAACCCCAGTATTATTTATTGCTGTCAGCGTATGTCATATCAAGCTGGGCAGGAGTGAGAAAAGCACTGCTACTCACACCACAGGCAGGATATTACCAGAGTAACATTGTTGCTCTAAGTCTACTTTACAAACAGAGGGTAGTCCCTAGTGGGACTACCCGAAAAGTGATAGGCTATTTGGCCATCCGACCATTACACAAGACAGGGCAGGTATGTTCAAGGACTAAATGGTGGGAGAGCCTGAGAATACATGGGTTGGGACAACATACATGTAGGGCCCCTAACGGCTGGGAGAGGGCAATGCATGGAGGTGTGTCATGGCTTCGATAAAAACTGGACAATGGATGGTATGCATGTATGCTGAACTCGGGTGGGGTGGAGGAACTATGGGTATGGAATTATGGAGCTAGGAGTGCCAGGGTTGGATGGGTTGGTTCTAATTGGACTGCCCCGTGGAGGTCAGCCAGTTCGTTATAAGTATATATGCATACACACATGCAGACATCTGTATGTAGAAGTACATTCTCTGTAACACATTCCTTCCATTTGCAGACATAAATATCATGAATGTGCCCTTACAAACCTCAACAGTAGATAGACTAATAGGTTGTGCATAAGAGGGAAGGGACGAAACTGCTAAAATGCAGAAGTGTATACAATGTCCGAAGGCAGTGCTGTGCTGAAAAAAATCAAATGTGAGGACTTTCCCACACATGGAATCATTCCTGTGATCTGCCTGCTACGGCAATGCCAATTACTAAACCGGTCTATTTGTAAAAGAAATACGCCAAACACGTACATAATTAGGCTCTTACATGTAACGTGTGCGTTACCACATAGTCATACTTATTAATTTATTGTAGTGTCATGTTAACGGGAGTCAGGATGTAATGAAGTATAGAGTCTAATCTTGACATAAAGACATGCGTGTCTCATGTGGGACAACCCAAAAACTGCGAATATTGTCCTTTTGGTCGCTCATGTCACCAATGTTTGTGGACTAAAAGTTTGGGAGTTCTGAGGATACGTGGAGTGAGTCAACCGATGGGATGGGTCTACAGGAGTAGGGAGTGGCCAATATGTAGTAGTGTGGATACACCACAAATCCAACAGGAGAATGTATGACTGCAGTGTTAGGGAGGCGTTGGGGTGGGTGTTTGGGGAACCAGGAGCCATGGGTATATGGGTATATATGCAAATGAAGCAGCACAGCAATAGTGTATTGGTTAGAGCAACCACCTAACGAACAGACATTCCCGTTCTGAATCCCACTGCATCACATACCATTTAACATCGGTAATCTGTACATGAACATATTGCGACATCTGTCCGCTGGATAACCTGCAAAATAACAATTAAAAGTTAACTGGAGCGAAGTGTCAGTGTCATAATGAATATGGCACTAGTAAGCAGGTTTAAGCATATATAAACACCAGTAATAAATATAATATATATATATCTGTGTGTGTGTGTGTGTGTGTGTGTGTGTGTGTGTGTGTGTGTGTGTGTGTGTGTGTGTGTGTGTTTGTGTCTGTGTGCGTAGATATACACAGATATGCAGCTGTGACAGGAAACAGCGCATAAGAATGACATACGTTCACAGGCTATGCCAATGGAAGTGAGGGGCCCAAACAAGAAACATGAAACACGTAGCATGACCTTCCACCCCCCCCCCCCCACCGGACACGGGAAACATACACACAAACAATGTAAAGAGTCCACTGCTCCTCAGACCACAGGCAGGATACAACCTGGGGGGGGGGTACACAGTGCACCTGTGAATTCTAATCTTGGAACACAGACAGGTGCGTCCTTTGTGGGACACCCCAAAAATTGGCAAGACCAAAAGAAGGTGATAGACCGAACATTCTGGCTGGGGTGTATACATACCCGGTATACAAGGGTGTAAAAGCCTGATGACCCATGGGTCGAGACAATTGTATGAAATGGGTCCCATGAAGTGGAGAGTGGGCAGCGTGTAGTGGTGTGTTCAGAACCGACCAGGACTCAGAGTAAGGGTGGGGGCTGTAGAGGAGGTGCGGGTAGGGGAACTATGGGTAGCTACTTATGGGTATTGGCTGATGTGGGCCTATATGGACAGCCCCAGGGATGTAAGCAAATGTGTTCATTGGGCAGAGACTTCGCCCAACGAGCAGTCACACCCACTATGAGTCCCACTGCAGCAAAGTGTAATCTATATGGGAAGGAACGGAATAACCAGATGTAGATGTATATATGTAGAGGTATATGTGTGTATATCTACCCATAGCAACAGAGATATAAGTCTCTCCTTCTCTGTAGTACAAATGTATACATACAGAGACAGAATATATATACATACCCACATATAGATATATACATATGCAGACACCCATAGACCCATATTTTGTTAGATATATATATATATATATATATATATATATATATATATATATATATATATATATATATATATATATATATATATATATATATATATATATATATGTATATATATATATATATATATATATATATATATATATATATATATATATATATATATATATATATATATATATATATGGGATGCGTGCAGATCACCGAATGGCAACATAACCGAAACAGATTCAGCTGGGCATACTTGCGCGAATGTGCTTTTCACCTAAAGGCACTTTCACGTAAGTATGCCTGTTGCGGAGATCGCACTACAGAGGGGATAAGGGAAAATTCCCTTTTCCCCACTGTAGTGCGACCTCGGAGTGAGAATATTTAAGTAGGGGGGGTGTGGGGGGTGCAGGGGGACTTGCCCCCCCTGCAAAAATGTAAAAGTAATGTTTTATTATTTTTTTTTAAACACACTTTAATGAAAGCACTTTTTTGGTGAAAGCGCTTTCGTTAGAGTGTATTTGGAGATTGTGGATTCAGACTATACTTTTGTTCAATAGTCCTATATCCATATCTATATCTATCTATATATATATATATATATATATATATATATATATATGTGTGTGCATATATATATATATATATATATATATACATGTATATATAGACAGCAGTATATAAATATATACATGTATGCATACATATACAGATATATCTGTATATAGTAATGTATTATATATATATATATATATATATATATATATATATATATATATATATATATATGTGACTGGGATATGATATAGCAGTTACGAGTTACATATGTTCACAGGCCATGCATACGGGGGTGAGGGGTCCAATAAACAAACGTGTAACACGTAGCATCAACCCCCCCCCCAACTAGGCCGGTGAGACATACAGACACACAATAAAAGTAAACACACCACTGCTTCCCAAACCACCGGCAGGATACCACCAGTGGGGGAGACCTGCCAGGTCTAATCTTGAAACATAGACATAGATGTCCTTTGTGGGACACCCAAAAATGAATGAACATTGGAGTCAGTCCCAGTAATGATTCATCAAACCAGGCTGTAGACGTACATAGACCAATAGGTTGTGCAAGTCTGATAACCCATGGATCGACACAATGTATGACATGTGTCCCGACACGCAGAGAGTGGGCAGTGTGTAGTGGTGTGTTTATACCCTACCTGCATCCACAGTAAGGATGAGTGCTATAGAGGAGGGGCAGGTGGGGGAAATATGGGTATGCAATTATGGGCCTAGGCGTGCAGGTGTTGGCTGGTGCAATCATATTAGAACCGCCCCGGGGATGTAAGTAATATCCAGAAATGGGCATAGCTGATGCTCATACCTCTCAACCTCTAAGAGCAAATCCACTGGACAGGACATAAACCATTGGGGGAACAAATAGGGACCATACCTCTGAACTGACCCCGATTTCCAGGGACATCCTTGATTCCGACTCAATTTCTAATTCTGTCCCACTTAATCACTCCTAAAACTAGTGACTTTTGGAGGAAAGGTGGTGAATTACATGTAATGAATAATGACTCTATATCCATATATATATATATATATATATATATATATATATATATATATATATATATATATATATTTACTGAAGTTGGTGCGCCTTGTTTGCTGTGGCATAGACTGGATTTGGGCCTGCTGGATCTAGCATTGTTTGGGTAATTTGAGCACTAATCCAGACATTCTCTAAAGTATTCATTTGTATTTATTACTGCTTGGTTGTAACTTGATTAAAGTGTAGCTATCATTCTAAGTCTTTTGGATTAAGCACTTGGGCTTCAGACCAGTTGTTTTACATTAGGAAGGTTTGTGGCAAGCACTGTGGTGGCAGGACAGGTAGCTTTCATCCTTCTAAGTTGGGAACTGCTGATTGAGAGCCCAGTGTCCAAGTGTATTAGTTCTGGTTTAGGCACTTGGGCTTCAGGCCAGTTATTTTACATTAAGAAGGTTCGTGGTCTGCACTCTTGTGGGAGAAGAGGCTGGACTCTGCCCTTCTGAGCTGGGATTTTCTGGTTAAAGGTTTATAGTGCCTGAATATTTGAACTGTATCTTACTGAAATTGGTACACCTTGTTTGCTCTAGCATAGACTAGATCCAGGCCTGCTGAATCTAGCTTTGTTTATATGCTTGTTGTTTGTTTGCTTGTTATTTCACTGGAAGCTAATTCCACCTAATACGCGGCTTCTCAGCACTTCTGTGGATCACTAGTGATATCTGCATTGCTTACTGTACTTATTTCCTTGTTTCACTTGAAAGAAAGTTAATGTTTGTCGTTTTTGCATTTAGTTACTTGTAACACATTGCACTCAAGTTACCTGGCACTTGCTCACTAAAGCAATTATATAAGTCAGCACTAAAAATTAAAAGCACTACACCCTCACTCCCCACTGGCCCTTGTTTTCAATTAAGGAATTCCCAATATTATTCTAGCATGTCCAAAGGTCAGTTGTCAATCTCCTCTGGTCCAGCTGGTGAATCTGGGAATCTTGAGGCAATGTTATAACTGCCTCATGTACACAGACAACCCTCTCCTCCTCCCACATAACACAAATACTTGTGAGAGATGCAGCTATTTAGCCAAACTGGAGGCTGAGCTCTCTCAACTCAGGACTGGCAAGACCAGACAGGAGGAGAAGGCAACTACACACACCACAAAACCAGCCTCACATAATGCTACCACACCACTGAATCAAACACATAAACACACAAAGACATACTGAGGCTCTGAGTAAAATTTACCTAAACAGCAGAGGCCTCCAAAGCAGACACCCAAACAACTGCTACCTCAAGACACCCCACAAGCAACACATAAACCACAAAAGCAGTGTGCAAAGCAGTCACAGCCCTTAAGGCCAAATACAACACCAAACATACTTGTCATAGGTGACTCCATAGTCAGACACACTGACGTCCCACTCACCAGGCTGAACAAGGAGAGGGTCACAGTAAGCTGCCTATCAGGCACTAGAATCTGCCACATAACACAAGCACTCAGGTCACTCCACGGCAAGTACAAATATGACACAGTCATTGTCCATGCTGGTGTGAACGACCTGAGATGTACCTCCCTGGACCACATGAAAAGAGACATAGAGGAGCTCTCTGATTATGTAGCCCAGGCAGGTATGACTCTAACCCTGAGCAGTATCCTTCCTTCACCAAGAATGATGCCACAATATAGAGACAAGATGATCAGCTTTAACAATTGGCTTAATGTCTGGTGTCATTCAAAGGGGATCCAGTGTCTGTCTGCCTGGGATGACATGCTTGACAAGCCACGCTGCTTCGCAAGGGACAGCTTGCACCTGTCACCCCTGGGATTCTGGATATTGGCTAAGGCTCTTGCCACCCCCATAGTGCCTTTTAGGCAAGGCTCAAATTCTAAACCTACCACCCTAGAAAACAAAATGGGAAGAAAGTGAGGGTAATGCTGCTCAATGCCAGAAGTCTAAATCTCAAAATGCACGACTCGAGGCCCTTCTCAGTATGGAGAACATCGATGTCTGTGCTGTAACTGAAACCTGGTTCAAGGCTCCTGATAGCACCCGGCACTATTAGGTTTTACCTCATATCATGCATTCCGCCCCAAAACCCGGACCACACCACAAAAGGAGGTGTATCCATATTCATAAAGGATACCCACACCTCCAGGTTGGTGGCAACGCACGAAGCTTCGAAACCATCCAGGTGCAACTAACCATAGGCAAAACTGCTCTACAAATTGTAGCATGCTACAGGCCACCCTCTCAAACTCAGGAACCCCACACAGCCTTCCTGAAGACACTGGAGGGTATAAATGTATCTCCAAACACCATCATATTGGGTGACTTCAACTACCCGAATATAGACTGGGAACATTACTCAAGCCCTAACTTTCTAGCCCAATGGTTCCTGGAGTTCATAAATTCAAATGCCATGGAACAGCTAGTCACTGTTCCCACGAGAGGAGAAAATATACTAGATCTCATTATCACAAACATGGGGACAAAATGCTCCACACCGAAGTATATCCCTCATTGGTGAGATCTGATCATAAACTAATCTCACTGGAAATCCACATCCCGCCCCCACCCCAAACAAAAGACCACAGTGAAGAACTTCTCTAAAGCAAACTTTACACTACTCAAGACTGGTGTGGTATCCTTCAAGGCCCCTGAGACAGTGGAAACCACAACCAAGCTGCGGAAGCCCTTACAAATGCCTTCTATGAACACCTCCAGGACTGCATGGATCAGGCAATCCCAAATAAAACCAAGACTCTTTCCACAAAGGGCAAACGTCCAGTCTGGTGGACCCCAGCCATTAACAAACTTTACAATAAGAGGAGAAAGCTATTACATGATAGAACAAAATCCATAAAAGGGAAGTCACCCCTGATCATTACTAGTAAAAAAATACGAGCACTCATAAAATCAACTAAGGCCAATTTTGAGAGAAAAATTGCCATGGATTCAAAGGACAATCATAAGGCCTTTTTCAGCTATGTTAGGAACCTGGGTGGAAACTCCCAGATATGCTCAGAATTAGTCCAAAATGATACAAAAATCACTGAACCCACAGACATTGGCAACATACTGGCAGACAGGTTCAGTGCAAACTTCACCCCCCTCTCCCCCCTTAAAGGAGAGATAACTATCCCAGCGGAGTGTAGCCTCCCAGACATCTCAAATGCGCAGGTGAAAGCTGCTCTCTCTAAAGCTAAAAACACAGCATCAATGGGACCAGATGGTGTCCCCAGCTGTGTGCTACACAAGCTAAATGAGGAATTAAACCCGCACATAAGGCAGCTGTTTAATCTCAGCCTTACCACAGGATATGTGCCCAAGGAGTGGCGTGGCAACTGTGGTCCCACTCCACAAAGGCGGTGCCTCTACAGACCCTGGTAATTACCGCCCATAAGCTTAACAAGTCTAGTCTGCAAAGCTATGGAGAGGATCATAATGGAGCTCATAAACAAAGATATAGGGACTTGCAGACATTGGATCCGACCCAGTTTGGCTTCGTCAAGGGAAGATCATGCCTTTTGAACTTGGTCGACTTCTTGAAACAGTCACCAAGGCCATTGATGAGGGAAAGGCAGTCCATACAGCCTACCTTGACCTTGCAAAGGCTTTCGACACAATACCCCACTTGGGTATTGTAGAAAAACTACCAGCTTAAATGTAAACCCATATGTCACAAGATGGGTTGCAAACTGGCTTAAGGACAGAACCCACAGGGTTAGAGTTGCTGGCTATGTCAGACTCCAAGCCGGTCACAAGTGGTGTCCCACAGGGCTCGGTCCTTGGCCCCTATTGTTCGGCATCTACTTCTCAGAAGTACAGGCCAACATGGGAGGACTTTGGCTGACAAAGTTTGCAGATGACTGCAAACTGGGCACCATAGTGGAAAGTGCATCGGACACGGATATCCTTCAGAAGGGACTCACAGAAACAGATAGCTGGTGCCAGAGCCATGGCCTGAAGTTAAACGCCAAAAATGTATAGTCATACCCTTCGAAAACAAGGTAACCCCAAGCTACCATATAGGTGGCAATCCACTAAGCACAGAAGAGGTTATCAGGGACCTGGGGACCCAGGTTGAAAGTGGCCTTTCTTTGACACTCACGTTGCTAAAGTGGTTAGAAAGACCTTCTACATTGCCCACCTGATCATGAAGGGATTCACATCCAGATCTAGTGAGGTCATTGTTCCCCTGTACTCTTCACTTATCAGACCAATGATCGAGTACAATGCCCCATTCGGGATGTATCTCGCCCGACATCTGCAGCAATTGGAGAGACCTCTCACCAAAAGGATAAAGGGACTCCAAAATCTGTCATATGCTGCCAGATTGAAGAAACTCCAGCTCTATTCAGTCGCATACCGTCTGCTCAGAGGTGACATGTGCCTGACATACAAGGCCATGTCCAACCCGAATTAATGGACATGCTCCACCTCAAAAATCCAAATCCACCAAAACCACTAGAGCAAGCGACTTAAACCTTAGCACGGATATAAATAGGAAGTGCCGGAGGGATAGATTTATCACTCAGAGACTCCCTATGCTGTGGAATAGAGTCCTGGTCCATGTGAGGCAGAGCACCTCGCTGGCTCTGTTCAAGAGAAATCTTGACCTGTGGATGGGAGATCGTAGGTTTACCCCGGGAATCATTTCTGTGTCACTGCTGGACAGAGGCACAACAAACTAATGGGTACAGTATTTTTTCATATAAGGGGTGGCGTAAGCCACAAAAATTCGGGCTAGGCTTATAAATGCCTTGGGGCAGATAGCCTAGTATAAACCTATGAACCTATGAACCTATGAACAACAATTAAGGGTTATAAACATCATTTACCCCAGAAAATGTGTATAAATTCATATGCTCTGAGCCTGTCAATATGTCCGGTTAATAGCACTAATAATTTAAATGTGTCCCTGATGTTGTTATGGCATGTCCCTGATTCAGCTGATATTTTTCCCCAATCGCATGAGAGGTCTAATAGGAACAGAAAGCTCATATTCCACTGACAACCTTAGAAAGATGATAGAATATTAGGTATGCAGTAGCATGACTCGGCTGAAAGATGTGGGTTCCAAAACCCAATTACTTGTTTGTATTGAAGAATGTCAGTTCCCATGTATTAGCCAGACAGGTACAGATTGTAAGCGGAAGACACCAATAATATGAAACAAACTCTGGACAGGCCACGGATTCCGTATAGTCGAATGGCATGCTTTTGTCTAATGGGCAGCCATTCCCGATACTGTAGGGATGTAATCCGATGTAATAGGCATCACAAGGTAATATTGCAGTCCTCACTCTTACCCAGGGGTGTGAGTGGCAGATGTAAACACCAAATGCAGTGCATTTGCAAGTGCGGGAGCAAGCGGGTGTAAGCCTGTTTGGCTGCCAGTATGCGAGTATTACACTGGTGAAGCAATGTAGAGGCTAACTGAGTGTAAGAAACTGTAACCGGAGGTTAGCATTGCTTAGCCCCGTGCAAAACCATGCACACCCGCTCACAACTCCTTTAATGTGCCTTAATCACTCTGTATCCAACGGCCTTGTTCTGCCCAGCAACAAAATAAATGGTCTTGCATGGCTCGAAACCAGGACCCTGCACACAGAGATATTGTGATTTACCACTAAGGCATGGCAGATATACAGACATCGGATCTTATCACAAACATATCATCCAGCGCAGTCATTCAACAGTATAGGAAATGTATTCCATCATGTAGATGTATGTGTGTGTGTTTATGTCCAGATATAGATACATTCATATATATATATATATATATATATATATATATATATATATATATATATCAAGAACATTCCATGTGATAACAAAGCATTACAAAGGAATGAAAAGGGAAACACCAGCAACGCCTGCATTATGTAGTGGTTTTGTCCTACGTAATATCAAGACTCCCTCAGACAGACGTGTCATTAATACACGCAAACATTTGTACATTGGCCAAATACATCACTCTGTGCATTTTATTTACATTAACACAACAGTTCCTGTCCAATCATTATGTGAGAGCAGTACTCTTGCAAGGTGCTGTGTGTGAGATCATCATCATGAAAAAGGTAATTGGGGTAACCATAGAGGGACCGGTAGTGTTGTGTGTACAATGGGGTCGTCTGCATCACATGTACCTGGAACCTTTATGAGTCATGTGCATACCAGGATCCTGTGCCTGAGAGACAGGGGTGAGGACAACTGGAGTATGTTATGATGCATATTAAAAGGATTACATGGGTCCAGTGGACATATGTGTGAAATGGACAGCTATGTATGGGGCAAATGTTCTAGGAACCAATTGGCTTTTTGTTTCCTTAGGGTGAGTGTGGGATGTGGGGGAAGGAGAGTAGGTATGCTCATGGAAGATAGGTTGGGTAGGATGACAGACAAGGCAGCATGCAGGGTTGGTATATGACACATGTGGGGGGTACACCGTGGACAGGGAAGGGTGTTCGGCAGTCACAAGCCCATGAGTCCCCAGATGGAAACAGTGAGATGGAGGCCCCCAGCCATGGGCAGCCACCACTGCACCAAAACAGCTGCAAAGGTGGCAGTGCTGGGGGCTATCTAGGAGGGGCAGGCTCACCCTGTAAATGTGACACTCTGCCCTCGAGCTGGCGTATCTGGCCTCGAAACCCCTTATTGAAGCCCCCTACGCACCACGTCCAGGACTGTACAACAGCGAACATGTTCCTGTCTGGACCTGCTCCAAGGGGGGACAAGCCCCATCCTCAGTGGCTGTTCCACCAGAAGGTGGTGCAGAGCCAACAGAGGTGGAGGTCCAAGGCTGGGTCCCAGATGTCCTGGTGCCCGGTGCCATGGCCAGCTGAAGTGGGACAGGAGGTTCTGCTGGTACCTCCAAACCCATACAGCCTATGGTGTTGCAGTTTTAACACAGATATGGCTTAGTAATAGTCAGCAGCATTCAGGATTACTTATAACAGCATGCATAGATATGACCATCAACCCAACACAACAGATGGTATACATTTGCAGAGGGAGCACAAGACATGCATATATACTGCATGACATCTGTACGAAGTGTAGAAGACTTGTGACTGCAGCTATGAACAGTGGCCCATTATTGGCATGTCACTGAGAACCCAGACAGTGTCTGTCATACCACTTTTTCATGTGACATATATCCAATCAGGGATGTGATGGCAGTAACTCATCATTATCACCATGTACTGACTGCAATCCTCACACTATGCTCCTGCAGTTCACAGATGTGTGTTCAGTGAGTAACACAGGAAACAAATGGTTCCGCATACTGACCAGTCCACAGTTGGCCCTACAGATGGGGGTTCCCTCACAAACAGAGCACTGTCTTGTCAGTTTTAAAATATGCAGAATAGTCATTATCACACATAACTTGTTAAACGGGCAGTAGTCTCAATGAAGCATAGCTACACTTACATGCTGTAGTCATGTCTGGCACATCACCCTCCTGTCTTTAGGCTATTTCCCACTGTGTATGTTGTTTGAGGAACATCCAGATATCATCTGTGATGCCGTTTACCAGACACCAGATCCAGGTACTACTCACAGCGACTGTCATGGGCAAACACCAACATGATGTTCCTAGATATTGTACTGTGTTTCCATGCAATTGGCTATGGGAACATCATCACAGCTGTTCCACATGCGGTCAGCTAGAGGAGGACTGCAATAGGTGCAGAGGCCATCACCTGATCATGACCATCACTTACAAAACACAAGCTGCTGCTGAGCAGGTGTACAACTCCACATCCACCAGTGAGTGTGTGGGAGGGACAGACAGAGGCAAAGTACATCAGAGAAGGGCTT